>NW_026879117.1:0-25486 GCF_032173495.1 Musca vetustissima
CCATATATGGGAAATTACAAAATTCTTTTAAAATTCCATTAAAAAATTTTTGAAAAATTTTTTTGCGAGCACATTTATGATTTTTGGTACATAGGTTAAGAAAAATATGCTGATTCGAAATCTGTTCGCGTTCACAAATTCGGATGCTGCGCACAAAAGTTATAGCGGTTTTAAATCTTGTATTTCAAATATATATTAAATGGATTCCTATTCGTTGTAATTCGCGAATTTCTTCACAAATGCTTAAACACCATTGTTTTCTTTGCATACTAGTCAAATCACACTGAAATACGGTTTAATATTCGCGACAAACAAATAGAAACATGAAGATATCGGAAAATAAAATAAATTAATTTTTGAATTAAAACTATTTTTTTTTTGAATTTTCGATTTTTTTACTATGGTTAAGAGGATACGGTTTTGCCTTAATCTTCTAAAATATACGACGCTTTCTTCTGCAAATTCTTTTAGATGATTGTTAAATATAGGCAGATTCATCTGATAAGAGTTTCGACGTCATTAATGGCTAAATATATTGCATTTACAATACATAAAAATGATCAATATTGAAAAGCTTGCAATTCGCGAATTAATTGAAATCAGTTGATGCGCATGCGATTTTCGTATAAACCGAATCAATGTCTTTCAATAATTATTAATTTTTCAATGTTTAATTTAGCGGTCAAAGTGTGCCACTCGATGCACTTTACTATGCAAAAACCCTAAAAATGGCTAAAAATCACGCAACGTGCATACGATTTTTATGCGCATCCGATTTTAGTAATCTCCTATGAAAATACGCAAAAGGACACCTATTTTAAAAGGATCGGTTAAGAACCGCGGATGTGCCTCCACAATCAATTTTGGATAAAATACGCATATTATTCGCGTATCGATGTATTTTTGACCTATTTCCACGCAGATTCGCGAATTTGACAATACAAGCATAAATGCATGTAAAATTAATTCGAAGAAAACCGCGATTATTTACGCGAATTTGTCAAAATAAGTTTTTGCAGTTTTTCCCACATTCAAGGTACCTATATCCGCCGTTTTAATGGGCGGAATTGAACATGGATGGGCTCATTAGATCCGGCACGTAAAAAAACTAAAATCACGCGGGGTTCCACGGAATTTGAATGGACTTTCTTAATTTTAGACTAAAAAAATATGTTTTTTATAAAAATTTACGCACTAAATTTTCGTCTTTGGAACCCAATTGCAAAGAAGCTACAGTGAGCACATTCATGAGATATACACTAAACGAAGCAGAATCACGAGTTCTACGATCCTATAATTAGTTTATTCTATTGTCTGGATGCGCATCCTAATTATAAGAAAAATTAAAAAAACACCGAAAATCCGGCTTCAAAATGTCAGCATCCATTTTTGGTGGATGCAGTGATTATATCGAAAAATCATACATTAGAACCATATTGTCCATGGGGTATTCTGCAACTTAGTCACTGATCACATGTGTGTGCGTTGTGTAGTTTAGCCACAAATCGGGAACGAACACAAAAAAACTCGTTGGCTTCAACACATTTTCACCCATTTTTTTACATTACCACCATCACAGCTTCCACGCAACTTATTATTTATTACCAATATTTCAAGATTTTGACAAGAACACTTCATTTTATAGAATTGAATTTAAATTATATGCAATATGTTCATATTTCGCGAGTTATAACCTTGCAAACCTCAACTTCAAGGAATTTAAAAGATTTTTGTAATTTCCCATATATGTAACCGACTTTATGTAAACGGTCCCTATATATCTTTCGATTTGCACGAAATTTGGTACAGCCTAATCATTTAGGTCTAGAATTATGTCTGCCAAGTTTCGTGAAAATCGGTCCAGATTTGGATATAGCTCCCATATATAGTTTCGTCCGATTCATGTAAATGGTGCCCCAAAGTCCCAATATATCTTTCGATTTGCACGAAATTTGCCATAACGTACTGAATTAAGCCTAGAGTGATGTCTGCCAAGTTTCGTGAAAATCGGTCCTTATTTAGATATAGCTCCCATATATAGTTTCGTCCGATTTCATATAAATGGGGCACCAAAGTCCCTATATATCCTTCGATTTCCACGAAATTTGGCATAACGTACTGAAATGAGCTAGAGAGACGCCTGCCAAGTTTCGAGAAAATCGGTCCAGATTTCTATATAGCTCCCATATATAGTTTCGTCCGATTTCATGTAAATGGTGCACCAAAGTCGCTATATATCCTTCGATTTGCACGAAATTTGGCATAACGTACTGAATTGAGCCTAGAGTGATGTCTGCCTGGTTTCGTGAAAATCGGTCCAGATTTAGATATAGCTCCCTTTTATTATAGATTGAGTTTAAGTAATTGACGCACCAAGGAACCAATAGGCTGATAGGAACAAAACGTTCTGAAATTACTATAACCTAACCTGTGACATGTTTGTTTGAAATCGCTTAATATTTGGATAATGCTTCCATATATATTTTCGCCCGATTTCATGTAAATAGGGCATCAAACTTCTCATGTAGTCAGATTGACATCAAATTTTGCACAACTTACAAAATTGAGCATAGAATTACGTAGTTGCGTTTTCTAGAAGTACAGGCATAGCCCAACGGATGACCTATTTATATTTGTTTGAAGTCGATTTACATACTTTATGGATATATCTAGGTAGATTCACATTTAGATAAATATCACATATTTTATTTCATGCAATTTCATGTTAATAGTCCTGTTTAACATGCCCGTAGTGGTGAAGGGTATCATATAGTCGGCCCGTCCGACTTTACTACTTTCCTTACTGGTTGAACTTTCCTTAATGTTTTATATTAAAATAGTTAACTGATTTGTTCCGTATTTTGGAGTTGGCTTCATATAGCTGTGTTCCGCCATAGTATGGGGGATATTCTGTAGACGAAATTTTCTGTTTATACCCTACATAGTAATTTTTCCTTCGGAGGATGTCGGCATAAAAACTAGAACGTTATGTTTGGGATTGTACTATATCGACCCGCATTTAGGCCTAGTTCCTATTTAATATTTAGCATGAAGGAAGGTATTGGGATTGAAAATTAAAATATTAGCTTGGAACTTGAGCTATATCGGTCCTTAATTACGTATAACCCCTCATATAATGAAAACACCAAATATTCGCTAATTTCTACACAATGTTGCAAATATTGGTCTAGATTTAGTATGCCTCATATAAATTTGCCCTCTAAATTGCAGTAATTTCAAGATTTTTATATACAAGTTTTTGGGTTTCGAGAATTTTAGGAAAACGCCCATTGAAATTGCTGAAATTTGTGTTTGGTTTACAAAAATCGATTGGTAGAATTATCGGTATAGGTCCACTTTTTGGCATGTTCCCTATATTTACACATCAAGTATCTGTCAGTATTCCTATGGTGGAGGGTTCAGCCCGGCCGAACTTATCTCATTTTGACAAAATCGCACAAAAGCTATAGGCCTAAATAAATTCCTCTGGATTATATGCAGGGTCATCTGGCATAAGTAACATTAGGCAGATTAAACGTACGAAATAGAGGTGGGAGATAAAATGTTTATAGCATAACTAGAATGGAATTCCCAGAGACCGAGAAATCGAGGTCGACCTGACCTTAAAAACCTGAAGGCCAACAATCACCCAAGAAGGAAAGGAATAAATTACCTCAACAAATGTGTTTTTAATACCAAAATAACACCTCTTATTGGATATTATACATTTACTTTTGCTGATTAAAGAGGTCGTTTTGTGAGTGTTAACGCCCAAAAGTTTATAAAATATTATTTACTTCCAAAGAATACATTATCCTTTTAATGTCAAAATAACAACTCTTACCATTCCGACAGTTTCTAATTTATTTTTGCACATATATTTACAAATAAAACATATATTTACAAAAAATGGCGCCCAGCAGTTTTTGAATTTTTAGTAATGAACGATTTAGATGAAAAATATTAATTTTTTTCTTCATAAATTCCAAATTTATTTTATATAGAAAACAAAACACCTGCGATCGTTTGTGTCCTTTAGTATCATAATATTAGCATAATTTAACATTTAAATTTTTTCTACACCTTTTCTCACTTTTCCATAAGAAAACTTGTTTTTGTAGTGACGTTTTTATTCACTTAATATTCACCAACAATATATTCACTTTCGTTTATTGAAAAACTTTTTTTTCCATTGCACTCACTTCAATCAACTAATAACACTTATTTCGATGAACGCGACGTATGATTGGGATGATAGTGGTACACCTTCTTTATTGCCATTTCATGTTTACACGCGTCGTCAATAAAGCCAACCCCGATATTATTTCCACTTTTTTGTTGCCGTGTGTTGCAAGTTTTCACAATAAACGTTGTAGGAATGTTGTAATTATGAGGGACCGGCTTTTTTCACTACTTCTTATTTTTTTAGCAATGCATTTTGGATAGTAAAAAGAAACAAAATATTTTCTTGATCGACAAAAATGCCATAAAATTGGTCACCTCCAGAGCCACTGAAATGCACCACCACTAAACACTATAATCGCGCGATTGTCGCCGTATGTAAGCGGTCGGAATTGTTAAGTTTAAGTTTGTTTTGGATCGGTCGGTAATGCTTACGAATTGATCGTTGGCTGTTGGCAACTGGTCTGATTGGCTGTTCGCCTTTGCTGTGATGGTGGCAAGATCTTGTTCGCGAAAATATTTACGAAACACTAAAATATGGGTGCCCTTTTTCTCATTCACTTCTTATTCCTTTTGGCAGGACACAATACAACTTGCCAGATTAATTTCGCACACTAAAGTTGAAAAATTGCGGCTATCTTCTTGCGATACAAATACAACTTTACAAAAAGCAACAAAATAATACACGGCAGAAGAACCAGATAGCCGATATAAACAGACAAACAAACAGAAAAAAAATATCCCGCGCGTTTTTGGTCACAGTTTGAACAATTTTTTGCAATTGAATGTTGAGTTGTTTTTTGCCGTTTCTTTGATTATCGCCAAGCTATGAATGTAAAATTTTATTGCAGTTTTTGGCATAAAACACGCTGACACGGTGTTACGGTTACTGGTTACCAGTACCACTGAACAAGAAACCTTTCAGTAAGCAGTTAGTTAGTCAGTTGTGTATTGGTTGGTACACAACACAAAACACACAGAAAACGCACGACGACGGCCCCGGGAGCACAGCAAAAAAATTGTGTGCTGCCAACTCGAAAGAATTCCGTACGCGAATGCTGAGTTTGAAACGAAAAAACCTTCGAAATGCCTCTTCAAATGGCTCTATGGATGACGACGGACAACGATTGCTACCGACGTTAACGACTTCTGGCTGCCACTGAGTGTGCCATCGCACCACCACCACACCACCAACCAGCGCCATCATCATCCACAACAACATCATTACTCACTCGGTGCTCCCCATATTGTTGCTGCTGCTACTGCCACTTTTTTTGTCTGCGGGAGCATTGGCTGGTATGCTGTGCTCACCATAAAACCTAACTGCCGCCTCTTGATTGCTCTTATTTTGTTTAGTTTTAGTTTGGTGCTCTATTAGATTGGTCCATAATTGTTGAGTATCCATAATACGAAGGGTAGTGCAGAAAGGAGTGGGGAAACATGGAAATAGTTGTTGTGAATTATTAGACTTTATTAAAGTCTACTACAAGAATCAGTGGTAATGACGAATAAACGAAAATTTAACTACAGAGAATGGTTTTAAGAAATGTGGATAAAACTTGCGACGAAATCGAAAACGAGCTGGATTTTTAAAAAAAAGGACATAACAAATAAGAGGACCTAAGTGATACAAGGAAATCTTGTAACCGACTTTTTAACAGAAATGCTAAAAAGCGGCGCTTTTTGATCCCACATGATTCTAAAATCTCCAACGCAGATTCTAAACTTCATTCAAATGAACATCACTGAAAATATATTGAAGCGTTGTTTTTTTCCGGTTTTGGGGGATAGTTATATAGACCAATATCTTCCAAGAGGATTCCAACCCATACCGCAAAAAAAAAATCCAAATTTACAATTCATTGCCTTCAACCGGAGATATCGTATTATAGGAGCATCAACTAAATGTGCCGTTTATTTTGAAATACCACTTAACAAATTTTTTGAAACAAATGAAACCCAAATTTTTAAATCGTTCAATATATCGTTCAAAATAAGCGACTCAAATGTTGAACACATCCTTGACGATTTTAGTCGGAGAATTTGCTCCCCAATGAGAAACAAACATACTAAATAACAGACAGCCTATTAAAAAACGTGTCAAAAAATCTCAAAATACTGAATATGTGACCGATATATGGCATTTGCAATACCAAACATCCTTGAAGTAGTAGTAATGCTTGTGCAGTACGCAATGACAATCCAGATCTATGAGGTTCCGTGACAGAAGTCTTCTATTTTTATTGATCGCATTCATCATTTCCTTACGGTTCTCCTTTTTTAGTTTCCCAGACGGCTTCTTACCAATTGGTGTTATCGTCTTTCTTTTGGGATTCCCGATCTGCCGAACTCAGTTCATGGAATCTTGTCTGCATTTCCGAAGACTTTATTATCTTCGCGGCTTCAGAGGAAGTGGATGGAAAGTCTGGCTTATGCTTTAGGCGTCAGTTTGTTGTTCTCGCTTGTTCCTCCCGTTCATCCTAGTCTATACTCACGATAGAAGGGTGATGACGGGGCGTCACTTGACGGCAGATCAACGACAACACCAGCCGGTTTCTTATTAGGCTCAGAATCGCAACTTTCTTTTTCTTCGTACATTCCACGTTTTTATACCCTTCACCACACTGTGGTACAGGGTATTATGTCTTTGTGCATATGTTTGTAACAGGCAAAAGGAAACGAGATAGACACATGGTTTCTTTTGAGAATATGCATAGAATCACATTCTAAGTCGATTTATGCATGTCCGTCGGTCTGCCTGTCTGTCCATGTTAAATTGTAAACAAAGTACAGGTCGCATTTATGGTCCGAATTCGATGAAATTTGGCATAGGTCACTTATTCGGCCCAAGGACGAACCCTGTTGAAATTGAGAAAAATCGGTTCAGATTTAGATATAGCTCCCATATATATATTTAACCGATTTAATGTAAACGGTCCCTATATATCTTTCGATTTGCACGAAATTTGGTACAGCCTAATCATTTAAGTCTAGAATGATGTCTGCCAAGTTTCGTGAAAATCGGTCCAGATTTAGATATAGCTCCCATATATAGTTTCGTCCGATTTCATGTAAATGGTGCCCCAAAGTCCCTATATTTCTTTCGATTTGCACGAAATTTGGCATAACGTGTTAAATTAAGCCTAGAGTGATGTCTGCCAAGTTTCGAGAAAATCGATTCAGATTTAGATATAGCTCCCATATGGAGTTTCGTCCGATTTCATTTAAATGGTGCCCCAAAGTCCCTATATATCCTTCGATTTCCACGAAATTTGGCATAACGTACTGAATTGAGGCTAGAATAATGTCTGCCAAGTTTCGAGAAAATCGGTCCAGATTTAGATGCAGCTCCCATATATAGTTTCGTCCGATTTCATGTAAATGGTGCACCAAAGTCCCTATATATCCTTCGATTTGCACGAAATTTGGCATAACGTACTGAATTGAGCCTAGAGTGATGTCTGCCAAGTTTCGAGAAAATCGGTCCAGATTTAGATGCAGCTCCCATATATAGTTTCGTCCGATTTCATGTAAATGGTGCACCAAAGTCCCTATATATCCTTTGATTTGCACGAAATTGGGCATAACGTACTGAATTGAGCCTAGAGAGATGTCTGCCTTGTTTCGTGAAAATCGGTCCAGATTTAGATATAGCTCCTTTTTATTATAGATTGATTTTAAGTAATTGACGCAAAACATTCTGAAATTAGTATAACCTAACCTGTGACAAGTTTGTTTGAAATCGCTTAATATTTGGATAGAGCTTCCATATATTTTTTCGCCCGATTTCAAGTAAATTAGGCATCAAACTCCTCATGTTAGTCAGATTGACATCAAATTTTGCACAACATACAAAATTGAGCATAGAATTACGTAGTTGCGTTTTCTAGAAGTACAGACATAGCCCAACGGATGACTTATTTATATTTGTTTGATGTCGATTTACATACTTTTGTCCCATTGCAACAAACGAATGATATGTTTATGGATAGATCTAGGTAGATTCGCATTTAGATAAATATAACATATTTTATTTCATCCAATTTCATGTTAATAGTCCTGTTTAATATACCCATAGTGGTGAAGGGTATCATATGGTCGGCCCCGTCCGACTTTACTACTTTCCTTACTGTTTTTTTTTGTTTTCTCTCTTTTTTTTAGGGGTCAGTTTTGATTCGGCCTTTAAGATGTCCTAAAGATGGGTGATCATTTCCCATTACAGGCAAATTAACTTATTATAACAGACTAGCATATACCCTCTACTACTTTAGCGAATGTGGAAAGTATTTAAAACCCAATACCGACCATTATTGATATTTTAGAACTATTTAATACCATGTTCTCTTATAGTACAAATTTCCAAAACCACATACATATCTCAAACCTAAACACCAATCCTGACCTCAACAAAAATCTAGTTCTATACTGAATTTGGTGTCTTGTAACACCTATTTCGAAAAATACAAATTTGAAATATAGCTTCACCCAAATCCAAATTAAGTGCCAGTTAATAAACATCAATATAAATTGTCATAGCTACCCACTTTAACAATCATAAATAGGAATTTCCAACACTTCCCACATACCCCAATCTTAATTCCAAATTTCAAGATTTTATCGATTTACCTAAATCAAATTTGTACTTAGTACACACAAGTACAAATTTCCATTACTACCTACATCATGCAATCCAATGGAAATCTTGTTACTCAATTTCAGGATTCCAGCTCTATCGGTTAACTGTTAATCCAAATTGTTCCAAGTTTAGTGCCATTTAGTACACATTAGTAAGAATTTCCAAAACTTCCTACAAAGCCCAACACTCCTACAGTTACCTTATTTCCAAATTTCAAGGTTTCCAGTTCTATTGGTTCACCTAAAATTTTTCAAAATTCCAAAATTGTACCAATTGCAGTACGATTTAGTACTTTTCGTTCACATAAGTACAAAATTTCCATAACTGCGTACATATTGTAATCCTACTCTCCGGCGGTAAAGTTAGTTTAAAATTTTGGGATTCCAGCTCCATTTGTACCTCCAATTAAAAATTGTACCAAATATAGTACTTTTCGTTTACATGAGTAAATGATTTCAAAACCACCTCCTTATATCGACTCTACTCCCCAACCTCATTCAAAATTTCAATAATTTCGCATACATATAGTTCGAATGTCCAAAAAAACCCCTATCTGTATCTATTCTACACTCCATCAGTGACCCTCGTTTAAAATTTAAGAATTCCAGCTCTAGCGGTTCGCCAAATACAAATGGTATCACATTTAGTACTTTTTAGTACTTTTCGTACTGTTCTAGTACGGATTTCCAAAAATACAGCCTTATCTGTCACCTTTGGACCAATAGTGACCCTCACCCAAAATTTCAAGATTCTAGCGTCAGCCGTTTCGTCTGGGCGTTGATGAATCGTAATCACTTTACTCTTTTATTAGTATAGATTAAACTGATCCCATCACCTTCACCCATATTTATACCCTTTCGATTTACGCATGTCCGTCTGTACATGTATTTTTGTGAGCAAAGCACAGGTTGCATTTAAGATCCGAATTGGATGAAATTTGGCACAGCTCACTTTTTTGTTCCAAGAACGAACCCTATTGGAATTTTAAAATTGGCTTTTATATTGGTTCAAATATTAGACATTTTTGGCCCATTTGATGTAAATGGTGTTACCAACTACAAAGGTTTGTTCGATTCCCTTTGCAGAGTACCGAAAATGGCCTAAAGTGACGTCTGTTATGTTTAGTGGAAATTGGTTCAGCATTTGATATAGCTCCCGTATATTTGACCGATTTTATTTAGTTTGTTCAGCAAATACTTAACGTTTCTGAGATTGCGACGATATTTCGACGTTCCATATTGAGATTTTGTTAAAATCGGTTCAAATACACATTTTCAACCGATTGAGATGACAGTTGCACAGTGCGCTGAGCCTTTGCATGCCGAATTGATTGTCCCTATGTATAGATACATATCGCATATTTAATTTCGTCTTGTATATGTATACCCAAGGTGGTGAAGGTAATCATATAGTCGTACCCGTCCGACTTTTGTACCTTCCTTACCGGTTGATAAAAAATATTCGCATTTGCATTATTAGGCCAGGAATATATTTAGTATATATATATATATATATTTTCCATAACATATTCACCGGACCTCGTTGAAACTGTTAACCAATATTCATCTAAGAGCTTGATTTAAAAAAATCACACAAAACAGAAATGAGAAAAAAAACCTACACAGCATTTCCCCTTTTTGACTTAGGTTTTGGGTGCAGTTTTCTAAAACTCTTTTTTCCCTTGGCATAAAGCCGGTCAGCTAAAAAAAAAAATAAATAAATACCCACAGTAGCAGCCAGCAACAAAGTCAACAGAGGCAGCAAGCAGCAGAACAAACAACTTAAAAACAACGACAACATGGTGTTCAGTAGCTTTTTGCTACTGTTTCAAGTGTGTTGTTGTGGGTTTTTGTCCCTCTTGCACACGATGTTGTTTAACGAGTTCTTACTCATGTTTTGTTTTGTTATTCGTTTTTTGTTTCTGCTCCCCACACACACACATACTCTATAAACATAACATAAACGATTGTCGGTGGTACTCGGTTTTTTTTTCGCAACTGTTGTTGGTATTGTGACAAGCTCCCCATGGTGGGTACCCAACTCTCAATGTTACTGTTGTGCTACTGCCATCTCAGCAGCATTAATAGCTCTTTTTTGTTGTTCTCTTTTAGTGTTTGTTGTTTTTGCCATCGTTGTGGCTGGCTCCTCTATTGATGTTGTTTGGGTCACCCGAAAACACCAGTAGCCAGTCTTACAATGTGCGCATGCTCACATTTTGAGATGCAATTTGCCTGCCAAAGAAGAGCAACAAAGAGTAGTATGAAATGAACGAACAGAAAAAAACAACATCATTGTGGAGATTTTTTCCCCATGAAAGAGTAGTTGGTGTTGTAATCAGTGTTCGTTTGTGTTGTCTGTTGGAAATCATGGTCAGTGTTGTGTGTGTATTTGTTTTTTTGGGGGAGAGTGGAACACCAACAACAACAGCAGCAGTAATTTATTTATTCTTATGGGCTTTGCCATTAGAGGGAGCAACAGTTTTGTGTGTGCAATTTTTGAGTGGGTTTTGTGCACCATTTGAAAATGAAATGAGATTTTTGTTTGCATTTCAGTTGGCTGTTATAATTGGGAAGCCAATTTATTTCGTTTTCTTGTTTTTGTTTGGGGTTTTAATTAAAATAATTTATTGTTTTGTATGGTTGCAGTTTTTCACATTGAGTTTTTGATCTTTCAGATATACTACCTACAAATTGATTGTTTTTGGGCGAATGAATACAAAATTAAGTGCAATTGTTAATTAAAACAGTTTCGGTATAGTAATATAGGTCTGTTTTTATTTGGACGCATTTACCATGTTTACAATATTTGAATAGACGGACTCAATAGATAATAACAAATCCATTTCATATTAAGATCATTATATTAAGACATGTGCCTCTTTAAGGCCAAATATCTTTTAGATTAGATAACATCTTAATGACGTATCCTGCGAAATGTGTTTTATTTTGAAACTTCGTTAAACGTCATCATTGTATGGGGGCTAACCCGAAACATAGGCCAATATTTAGTGGAGAGGGGGGCACCTTTGAACACTTTTTTCTTTCAAGCCTTATAAAATTAGTTATTTTATAATTTTTGGTTTCTTATAAATTTTAACTAATAGATACATATGTAACCTTTAAATTTAATATACATATAACATACTTTAAGCTTAATAAATATATTTTATTACTGTTTTAATGGACAAAGTCAAAGTGTTCAAGGGTTGGCATTTTCGAACGACATGGTTTTTTGCAGTGTTTATATTCAAATTTGTATGTATTTTATTCATACATATCAGAAATGCATTTATTCATTAAAAAATATATAAAAAATTTTCAAAATTTAAAAAATTTAGATGAAAATTTATTAAAACATAAAATGACTCAAAAACAAAAATTACTACGGTGAAAAATACAGTTAATTTCGTAATCTTATTAACCCATTTGAAATTTTGAGAAATCGAAGCCAAAAGTTAAAAACTCCGTTTTTTACTCGAGTTTAATGGGCATGTTCAAAGGTGCCCCACCCATGGCATTTTACGGAAATTTATAATAACTTTTTTTGTAATAAATATATATGAAAGAAAATACATTAGTTATGTTTGAAATGATTATTGGAATACAATAAATTTGTTTGACGAAAGAAACTATCACAGAATTCTTCCTGCGCCCTTACAACCAAATGAATAAAAGTTTACAATGACACTGCGAAAACATGGTCACCCATGTACAATTTGTCGACAACTGAAAAAGCAAGCCAAAGTGGTTTACGCAGATAGAGAATAAGATTGCCATGTACAAAAATGTGGTTGCGGGTCGGAAAAATGTTAAACCAAGATTTTATGAGCGCTGTTCAAAGGTGCCCCACCGAAGTGAATACAAATACCAATTTACAGCTGATTCTGTTGAAAAGCGTGTCCAAAACCCGAATAATGGGTGTACCGTAATATGATTATTTTCAGTAGGAATATTTGATACCCAATGTCAACCAAGCGTTGCAAATTACAGCCAATTGAGTTAAAAAAGTGTCATAAATCCCCATAATACCGAATATTTTGGGGTACCAGGAGTAATAGAACAAAATGAAGAAGCACCGAATTAACAGTATATAATAAATGCAAACGGACGTAACTACAGAAAAATTCGAAATTGACTTTTTGTTTTATTATTGTTCGTTTAATCAAATTACATGTTCACACGAAAATTTAGACATCTAACGTCAAAACAGCGATTTTATTAAAGAAATTCAAACGGACGTAACTACAATAGCATGCTTTTTTTATTGCCATCACCACACTGTGGTACAGGGTATTATGTCTTTGTGCATATATTTGTAACAGGCAAAAGGAATCGAGATAGTAGGCATAGAATCACTTCCTGAGTCGATTCATGCATGTCCGTCCGTCTGTTGGTGTTAAATTGTAAACAAAGTACAGGCCGCATTTATAATCTGATTTGGATGAAATTTGATACAGCTTATTTATTTGAAATTGATGAAAAACGGTTCAGGTTTAGATATAGGTCCCATATATATTTTCCTCCAATGTAATGTAAATGGTACACCAAAGTCCCCATATATCTTTCGATTTGCACGAATTTTGCCATAGCGCACTGAATTAACTCTAGAACGATGTGTGGTAAGTTTTGTGGAAATCGGTTCAGATTTAGATATAGCTCCCATATATATTTTCGTCCGATTTTAAAGATCCATAGCTAGGCCGATTGACACAACGTACTGAAGTTAATATAAATTAATCTGTGGCTAGCTTCCTTTAAATCGGTTCAGATATAGATATAGCAAAGCTTCCGTATATTATTTTGACCTATTCATGTTAATTGTACACCAATTAATCAACTTGTGTCAAGTTTGCCTTAAATCGCTTTACAAAATTTAGCATAGCATGCAGAATGACATGTGTAGGGATTGACGTTAGTCGGTTCACATATAGATACTGATCACATTTTTAAGTTCGTTTAATTTCACGTCAATGCTCCATTGAATGGGACGTCTGTTAAGACACATATGGGACGACTATATGAAGGGTATCATATAGTCGTCCCAATCCGACTTTACTACTTTCCTTACTGGTTTTCTGGGATGTTTGACATTGAAAATGAGATATATCGGACATTTTTCGGTAGCCCCCATACAGAGGTACCCCAATATTCGGTATTAGTTTAACTAATCAGTTCTACTCGTAAATTGGTATTTTTGTTTCCTACTAGGTGGACCATTTTCCTGCTCAAATTATCAATATTAGTCCACTTTTTAGGGTTTCCCCACTATATCGGTATATCCTAAAAAATCTATATTTTGAGAAGTTCTGCCACGTATTTTAACTAAATGGGCTGTAATTTTACACTTTTGATAATCATTGAGTATAATGATCATTATTGGCACATGTTGCAGGAGTCGGACGGGAGCGAATATATTCGCTTCCCACTTTGGGTTCATACAATAAAGGCACCTAAGATCGTTTTATATACCGATTTAAAACAAGCATAACAAATATCATTTTACTATGCTGCTGTAAACCTAAAATGTAATGTGTGATCAATATAGATATATGAATCGATTTCTTACAAACCATTCAATTCAAATAGTCTTAGGATCTTAGATGTACTATTTGTATGAAACCGAAGAAAAGTATGTATGAGAGTTATACGAATAAATCTAGGCCGATTTAAATAAAACTTCGTATCCTGGAGCACACACGTTGTTCAAAGCTTCATCTCAATCGGACAAACGTTGCTTATTTAGTGCACAATATATAATTCATAATAGCTATATTTAAATCTGATTCTCTGTGAACAAAGTCTAGGCTCAATTGGATATATAGATATATAATATATATCAATTTGATATCAAATATATGAATTATATAAAAATCAATTTTAAATAATTCAATACTCCTCATTCTTGACTCCATAAAGAAACGTGTGCACAATTCTAACGCTATCGGAGAAATATTTTATGTATTTAGTGCAGCAGTAAATATATTATGTTTTATAACTTATATTGAAATTCCTTGTTGAATAATTTTGTATTCGACGAAATACTTCTAGTATGCTGTTTTATAGAAGATTTTGACACATTTCTACAAGGAGTTTAATTAACACTTACTAAAGTCTACAAAGCATTTTATGTGATTATTGTTAATTATATACTGTACATTTCTACAAAAAAAAACTGTAAGGAAAGAAGTGAAGTTGGACGGGGCCGACTATATGATACCCTTTACCACTATGGGTATATTAAACAGGACTGTTAGCATGAAATTGGATGAAATAAAATATGTGATATTTATCTAAATGTGTATCTACGTAGATCTATCCATAAAGTATGTAAATCGACTTCAAACAAATATAAATAGGTCATCCGTTGGACTATGTCTGTACTTCTAGATAACGCAACTACGTAATTCTATGCTCAATTTTGTACGTTGTGAAAAATTTTATGTCAATCTGACAAACATAAGGAGTTTGATGTCCAATTTACTTGAAATCGGGCGAAAATATATATGGAAGCTCTATCCAAATAATAAGCGAATTCAAACTAACTTGTCACAGGTTAGGTTATACTAATTTCAGAACATTTTGTTCCTATTGGTTCCTTGGTGCCCCAATTACTTAAAATCAATCTATAATAAAAGGGAGCTATATCTAAATCTGGACCGATTTCCACGAAACAAGGCAGATATCACTCTAGGCTCAATTCAGTACGATATGTCAAATTTCGTGCAAATCGAAAGATATATAGCGACTTTGGTGCACTATTTACATGAAATCGGACGAAACTATATGTGGGAGCTATATAGAAATCTTGACCGATTTTCACGAAACTTGACAGATACCATTCTAGGCTCAATTCAGTACGTTATAACAAATTTCGTGCAAATCGAGGGATATATAGGGACTTTGGTGCACCATTTACATGAAATCGGACGAAACTATATATGGGAGCTTTATCTAAATCTTGACCTATTTTCACGAAATTTGGCAGACATCATTCTAGACTCAATTCAGTACGTTATGCCAAATTTCGTGCAAATCGCAAGATATATGTGGAGCTATATCTAAATCTGGACCAATTTTCACGGAACAAGGCAGACATCACTCTAGGCTCAATTAAGCACGTTATGCCAAAGTTCGTGCCAATCGAAAGATATATAGCGACTTTGGTGCACCATTTACATGAAATCGGACGAAACTATATATGGGAGCTATATCTAAATCTGGACCGGACAATACGTTTTGCCTGGACAATACGTTTTGCCAGATTTCGTGCAAATCGAAAGATATATAAAGACTTTGGGGCACCATTTACATGAAATCGGACGAAACTATATATGGGAGCTATATGTAAACCTGGACCGATTTTCACGAAACTTGGCAGACATCATTCTAGGCTCAATTCAGTACGTTATGCCAAATTTCGTGCAAATCGAAAGATATGGGTATAGATATATAGGGAATTTGGGGCACCATTTACATGAAATAGGACGAAACTAATTATGGGAGCTATATCTAAATCTGGACCGAGTTTCTCGAAACTTGGCAGACATCACTCTAGGCTTAATTCAATACGTTATGCCAAATTTCGTGCAAATCGAAAGATATATAAAGACTTTGGGGCACCATTTACATGAAATCGGACGAAACTATATATGGGAGCTATATCTAAATCTGGACCGATTTTCACGAAACTTGGCAGACATCATTCTAGACCTAAATGATTAGGCTGAACCAAATTCCGTGCAAATCGAAAGATATATAGGGACCGCTTACATCAAATCGGTTATATATATATGGGAGCTATATCTAAATCTGAACCGATTTTTCCCAATTTCAATAGGGTTCGTCCTTGGGCCGAATAAGTGACCTATGCCAAATTTTATCCAATTCGGATCATAAATGCGACCTGTACTTTGTTTACAATTTAACATGGACAGACAGACGGACGGACGGACGGACATGCATAAATCGACTTAGAAAGTTATTCTATGCATATTCTCAAAAGGTACCATGTGTCTATCTCGTTTCCTTTTGCCTGTTACAAACATATGCACAAAGACAATACCCTGTACCACAGTGTGGTGAAGGGTATAACTATTGAATTGAAATATATATATTTTAATTGTTTTGAGACCTATGGTTAAATTTTACGTAGAATATTTCATTCTTTCATGATGTGCGCGAAAAATTAAATTTAAAGTTGCTTTTTGTAAAATATGTCCTGCTACAACACGCTTATAATGAATTTTTAATTATTGGTAGAAAAGATGACCGAAAAGACTGCATCAGAGAGACGACAGAGGGTTATCGTATTAGACAGAAACATTCCTCACATTTATATCAGTAATATTGCTAAAGACATCATATACCTAATTTGCAAGGATTTCGAGAAATTTTAATCCGAATATCTTGGAAATAGGAAATATTGTCACGACTTTTTTGTTAACATCTCGAAGTAAACTTTTAAAATGCCGATATACGAAAATATAAGTATTTTTAGTCCTTCTATCACATTTTTTGGAATGCTTGCCGTTTTCAAAACAAAATAGAAATCCGTTATGGTATCTAATTGATTTTTATTCAAGAGTGTAACCTCCTCTTCTATAATCATGCATACCGATTTTTTTAACTCAACCATCAAACAATCAGCAAAAAAGCTGGGAAACTCAAAATATTTCCCCACTTTGTGAGGGAATTGCAATGCAATTTTATTGCACACGTTTTTATCGTCCAAACATAGCTCTGAGTTGGTTTTTGTCTTCCTTTCATGTCTGTTGCCATCTTTGTCACCTTGTGTGTTTCTTTTTTTGGGGATTGGTTAAACAACAAAAACAGAGTGCATGCGCATCCTGCACTTCTTACTCCGCACCCTTTTGGTTTTGTTGACGGTTTGTTTTCTGTTGGTAGGGAATCAAGGGACTTTTGCCTTTAATTTTGAAACTCCTATGGGATCTTTCTGGTTGTTGTTTTTGTTGTTGTTTTTAGGACACACTTTTATACGTACTCACATTTTCTGAACATTGTAAAATGTTGCAGACTTTTTTTTTGCCATTTGGGATAAATGGTATAACATTAATTTGGAAAATGGTAAATTTCTAGATTACAGAGGAACCTGAACAAACTGGGTGATAGGTCTTAATAGGGGGTGTTAGTATTTTTAATCAGATATATTTAAATACCCTATAAGTATTTATGTCAAAAGATGGACCAATATTCAAATTTTTTTGCAAAGCTCAAAAATACCGGAACGGTGGTTTGAACATGCGGCAAAAAGCTTCAAAATACCAAAATTTAGGGACTTTTGTGTGGGGACTATGTCGAAACAGGGGCCTATACCAATTATATTCTGCAAAGTTATATTTTAACCTTCAAAAGATCTCAATCGTGATGTCAACAGACAGATGCGCAGAGCTAAATCGGCATACATTTTTTCTGATAAAGTATTTACGTGATTTTATGCCCTTCACCACACTGTGATACAGGGTATTATGTATTTGTGTATGTGTTTGTAACAGGCAAAAGGAAAAGAGATAGTTATAGATAGTTCCTTTTGAGAATATGCATAGAATCACTTTTTAAGTCGATTTATGCATGTTCGTCTGTCCGTCTGTCCGTCCATGTATTTTTGTTAACAAAATACAGGTCGAATTTGTGATCCGATTTGCATGAAATTTGGCACAGTTTACTTATTTGGCCCAAGGAAAAAGTCGGTTAAGATTTAGATATAGCTCCTATATATATTTTCGTTCGATTTTATGTAAATGGTGCACCAAAGTCCCTATATAACTTTCGATTTGCACGAAATTTAGCATAGGATTCTGAATTAAGCCTAGAACGACGAGTGTTAAATTTCGTGACAATCAGTTCTGATTTAGGTATAGCTCCCATATATATTTTAGTCCGATTTTAGGTAAATAGTGCACCAAAGTCCCTATATATCCTTCGATTTGCGCGAAATTTGGCACAGCGTACCTAGAATGATGTATGTTAAATTTCGTATAATTGTAATTCCATTCCCGATTTTAGGTAAACAGTCCACTATCTTTTGATTTAAATTGTAATTACAGTTAGAATGATGTGTGCATTTGAGAAAATCGGTTGAGATATAACTTCCATATATAGCTCACCTACCAAAATACCAAACGTATAATCATCATAATAAAATTGTTGTTGTTCCACCTACCATACCAAACGTATAATCATCATAATAAAATTGTTGTTGCTGTTGCATCATTTTTATTTGACAACAACATGTTTTTGGTGTCCATGTCATGTTTTCGTCCAAGTTCGCATGCAGTTTGATTACGTGTAGCTGGTATCCTTCCATCCAAGTTCTAAAGTCCCTCTGTTATTTTTGTTGTTATTCCTCCGTTTTGGATGTTCGTTCGTTTTATTGTGACAACCTTTGGGCAACAATTTCCAAATGTCGAAATTGTCTGTAGAGAATTGACATACATTTTGATTGTAAATCATCATCATCATCGTCGTCGTTTTATGTTCGTTTTGACCAAATTTATCTGTTCTTCTCTTACGCGTATGATGCTGGTAGCTACAATTGGATCTTCAATTCTGCTGTACAATTTTGTGAAATGTCTAAAAATGGCTACCGAATTTGTTAAAGAAAGAATTATGTTAATTTATATGTCTTAGATTTTGATGTAAGCCATGTTTGAAAAAGAAAAAAGTTCGTTCGGCATATAAAATTGAACTTCAATCTGCTTTTGGGGGGAGATTTTGAAAGGGATATGTGGAAATAAATCATATATGGAATGTAGAGATTCTTATTTGTTGTATCTGATCATATATTTTCGGAGGATATAAAACAGTTTGGAATTATGAAAGGGTGGGTATTATTATTAATATACGGCATAGCTATTTTATAGTTGTCTTCTATCAAAATATATTTAAAAATATAGGCCATTTTATATATAGCATGACTGTTTAGATATATATTTAATAATTAGAAAATATTTGTCATTATTATAAGATTTTTATTTGACAGGAGGATGAGGTCCCTTTATATGGGGGCTACCATAAATATTGGCCAATATTGACAATTTGTGATAGGAAGATTTGCTACCAATATCCTCGACTACGTTTTCTTTTTACGGACCTTGTTTCGTTAATGAATAATTTAGGTGACATTAATTTCAAATAGTGTTTGTTATTGTTTCATAAAAATTGTATAATAATTTATGAATAATTAGCATATATTTGCATTAATTTACAAAAAACCAAATTTAAGATAAATATTTTCCCTTTGTATAAATCCTTTATTTCTCGTCGAGGAGCATGGTGTCGTATGACGGTTATAAATACAACGGATAAGGTGGCGTATAATTTATGTTAATAAGATTTTCAATATAAATAAAAAATATTTTTAAAAAATCCACGCCTGTTAGTAGGTCTCGAAAGGATATTTTTAAAAAATCCACAGCAGTAAGGAGACTATAAAAAATATTTCTAAAATTTTACGCCTTTGAAAAAGTATATGAAGTTGTGGAAAAAGAAATGCATTATTTTTTCGGTAGATGGCTGCACTGATAGATTTCTCGTAAAGTATCGATCAAACAATTTCAGAATTTTGCTCGTTGGGAAGGTGAAATATCGCCGTAAAAAAATTATTTTCTGTTTTTTGTTTGGTACATTCAGTTGTGAGTTACAGGGTGTTAAAAATGGAAATGAACAAAGAATTTTGGTACATTTTATACTTTTTCTTTGACAAAGTCGAAAATTCAAGCACAGAAAACCTGAAGTACAAAATTACAAGCCTTCAGTTTTTAGAATTCGGGTTTAAAATACTAGAAAGAGATCTGGATATGTTGCAAATTATCTGCGTAAAATTTGTTTACCCATCAATCAAATTATATAATTTTAAATTAGAACGATTTCGGTGTGTGAATACGCATCAATAAATCGATATTGTCGCAAAGTCGTCCACTATTCTTCATAAATCCAAAATGTATTTTGTCTGCAGGCAGGTCGAGTTCGAAGATGGGCTATATCGGACCACGTTTAGGCATAGCTCCATATAATTTTCGAGTGTTGGGGTTGTCCTAATATAGGCGTATTCTATCATAGTATGGGTAATATTCGTTACTCGAAAATGTCAGTTTTTACCCTACAAAGTAGGGAATTTTAAGGCTATTTAGCCATTGAAAGCATTGAGATTTGTCCACTTTATCTTTCCTAATTTTGATAGAATTTCATAATTTGTGTGCAGATATAGTTTCCTTTGAAATTGGAATGCTGACTTGCGATTATTATTAATTTTTTTTTATTTTGGAAAATCGCAAAAATTTCAACCACAAACTTGAATCTAGAAAATAAGGAGGATCCAATCTTGACCGATTGGATTTATCCTAGTTCATACGATAGATATGTACGTGTTAAAATTTGGAACCGTTTGGATTAATAGATTTTGAGTTTCGTTCCCGATTTTGAAATTCTGGCGGTCGTAGGTTGTACACATAAAAAAATTAACCTATATTATTCTCAGCATTTAACACAGATACGACTAAACTTATTGAATAATTCTAAATGCTTTTTTAAATTCGTAAATTCCAAGAGAAGAGCACAAAAATTTTCTAGCTGCATGAAACTTGGAAGTAAAGAATCATCAGACAACACAGAAATTGCAAATCTATTTGCTGACTTTTTTCAATCTTCATATACTCAAAATGCATTTAGTGATTAATATAATTTTCAAATTGATAAATTAAATCAATTTCCTCGTTTCTGCTTAGCTGAAGACGAAGTTTATTCTGGGTTAAAGGCATTACGTTCCTCATTTTCCCCCGGTCCTGACGGAGTTCCAACCTACATTTTGAAATCTTGTGAATTATTTTTACCCGTTACAAAAATATGTAACTATTCCTTAAATACAGGTCATTTCCGCATTTCTGGAGGTCGAGCTATGTTATCCCCCTTCATAAATCTGGTAATAGATGTTTTATAGATAATTATAGATGTATTGCGAAGTTAAGTGTCATACCTAAACTTTTTGAACTATTAGTTTCACGAAGAATATCACATTTTATAAAAAGCATTATTTCCCTATTTCAACACGGTTTTATGAAAGGCAGATCTACTACTTCCAATCTTCTTGAATTTGTTTGTCATGTTCATAATGGCTTCGCAAATAAACAAAAGACTGGTGTTATTTATACAGACTTCAGTAAAGCTTTCGATACTGTAGTTCATAAGCTATTGCTCCATAAACTTTATGGAATAGGGTTCTCGTCAATTCTTTTAAGCTGGATTTCATCCTATTTAGAGGATCGTACCCAAAAGGTTTTGTTCAGTGATTCCTTTTCTTAAGATATTGTTGTTTCCTCTGGAGTTCCGCACGGAAGTCATTTGGGTCCGTTATTGTTTGTTCTTTATCTAAATGATCTTCCGAATTCCATTCTTTATTCCAAAATACTAGTCCTAGAATATGGTTGCATTCTTTGGAATCCGTTTTATAAATGCCACTGTGATAAAATTGAGTCAGTTCAAATTCAGTTGTTAATCTATGCCTTGCGTGGCCTAAATTGGAACCCATCGGAATTACTTCCACCTTATAAAAGTCGCTTATTGTTAATTAATCTTCCAACACTAGAAAAAAGACGTTTTATGTTAAGAGCATTATTTATGATTAAATTAACACGTGACCTAATTAATTCACCTTTTCTTACGGGAGAAATAATTTTTAATGTTCCCTCTTGAAGAACCATCGCGAGAACTAATTATGAACTAAACAACCCAATTTTATTTATTGATCTAATTCTAATTTATATTTGTTGTATAATTACTAATTGCCGGCTGATGATCTATCTGTAGCCGGTATTGTTAAACCATTACTAATCGCAATTTTTTATATATGTGTATATTTAGGCATCTTAGACTTCAATAACCATTTATACCAAAACATTGGTGGTTAAGCCGGTAAAGACTTAAAAATAGCGATAATTAGTCGGTACCGTTATACGGGTGCTATACCAACACGTAAAACGTTATTGATAGTATCTGAAACCTTTTACACCCCATGAGAACCTGAAAAATTAAATTACAGTGAATTTGGTTAAAAACGTGACCAAACCCCCCAAAATACCATTTATTAGGGTAGTGCCATTAATTGGGACTACCCATAATCTTCGGCTAATATTGATAATTATAAAATGTATAATATAACATTTCAGCCTGTTTGGTAATAACACGTCCCAAACTTAAAAAAGAACAAAAAGTGGACCAATAATTTTCAACCCAGTGAGAACCTAATCTAGCAAAATACAAAGTCTGCAAATACGGAATATAAAATATTAACCGATATGACTTTTTAAAATTCACACTTGTCTATATTCGAGAATTGCAATTCCAACGGACAAAATCAGCAAAATAAACTAAATTTGTTTTCATTGTTAACTCCTTCTAGTGAATGTTAAACATACCTTCAAAAGTATTACTATGCCTGACCAGAGGACATATTCCAATTAACAAAAATTAGATTCAATCCTTTTCTGTTCAAATTAATTCACTAAAACGAAAACAGTAGCCATTAATACAATGCCTGAAGTAGATTTAAGGTCATGCATTTCAGTAAAAAGAACGCAATTCCATCAAACACATTGCAATATTTCATAAAATAAATTATCAAATTAACATATTTTGTACCTTTATTTTTTTTATCGATATACGATTATTTCAATATATAAAAACCGCAAAAAACCAGTGAAAAACTACAACATCTCTCATATTATATTGCCCTTTGCTATAATTAATTGCTTGGCAGTTTTGTGAAATTTTCAGAAGATTTAAGGCCATTGCATAGCCAAAAATGAATAATGGTTTTTTGGCCAAGCCGAAAACGAAACGAAAAAAGAAACGACGACGACGTCGTAAAATAAACTTTACTACTTTCGATAAAGCCAGTCGGCAAGAAAAAACCGCATGCATGCATGCAAGCGAAACGTCAAACGTTTCAAAAAGCGAAACAGAAGAATAAGATGATAATGATAATAATAACGATGTTGGGCAATAGGATCAAATGCTGCTTCATTTCATTTGTTGTTGGTTTTTTTGCCACTTTTCCCAAATACTTCTTCAGTTTTATGCCCCTGGCTCACTGGTTGGATGGCTGATTGTGCCTGCATTGTGTTATGGGGTATGGATGATGATATCGTTGGTCATGGACGCCATAGAATAAATGGATTTTTGATAGACAGTTGGACGGACGAACAGTAAGCAGGTACCGCAAACTCCAAAAAAAGTAACCAACAACAATCCATTCCACAAACACTTTGAACAGCAACAGTATTCTCCAATTTCGAATTTTTATCGTTCTTTGTTGAGGTTGGCTGGCCAACAAAAACCAACGATTCGTTTTCCCTCCAACCAAAAAAAAAACCCTTAGATACAAAAAACACCAACACGCACCCATGAACATTGCCCACACTGTGTGTAGAGCGCAAACTCTGTTTTGTGGTTATGTTCGGTGCTTAGCCTTTGCAATTGGTGTTCGTTTTTTGCTCTCATTGTCGTCGTGGTTGTTGTTGTTGTTTTGTGCCATTGAATTTATCATTATCCACTCCGCCTTTTTTGTGGGCCCGCATATAACGTTACGTTACGCTTAGATTACTTTTTTGTTATTGGCCAGTTTTTAAACGGGTTACCAAACCCCGCACACACTCATTCACACTCACACACATCTCTGCTCCCAGTGTGTTATCGGAGAGTGCATCGCATTCACATTCATGGCTACGGAAAAAGGAGAACACGACGTTGCGATGGCAAAAACTTGTTGTCTTCCCCATTGGGGGAGAAGAAGACAGAAAAAGCTGAACAACAACACCACTCACACAGTACAACACCCGTTCAACCGAACCTAACTGCTGCTAACTTACGCAGCTCAGAACCCGTTGAGACAAAAAAGAGTTAGATTTTGATTTAACTCACAAAAACTAAGAGAGTTACTGCAAGAGTAGGAAAAAACTCATGCTCTTTATTTGTGTGCACTCTTTTTGTTTGGTGTGTGACTTGTTTGATGTCAACTTGTTATTGGAGTTTTTGCTCCAACGCCGCCACCCTTTTGGATCCGCCGTTTGGTTTTTTGAGTGGTATTTCAAACACGTGCTTCGCTTTTATGCACAATTGCAATGTTTTACAACACATTGGTGTTTCGGTGTTGTATTTCTCTACTACTCGGCGCCTTTTTTCGGGTGTAAATTTAGAAGTAATGAATAGCTGCCACATTTTGGAATGATGGGCATTTTTACTATATGATACAATACACAACTATACCCTAACCTATACCCTAACATCGATTAATTTACTGCAGTTTAATAACTATAGTCCAGAGACGAGCCCAAAGAAATGTGGCGAACAGTACACAATATCAAATTACAGTCAATTCGGTTGAAAAAAGTATTCAAAGTCACCACATTTTATAGAATAATGGGAAGTTCCGCTTTATGGGGGCTAAGCCGAAACATGAATCAATAGTGTCCTGAAAACAGAGCAAAAATAACGGGTTGCATTGTGCTAACGATCAACTACTAGGCATTCCTCAGGAGAGAAGCAAGTGCTATAAATGTAAGAATGCATGAAGGAAGCCTATCGAAATCTCGACAAAAAGACATATTTACCAGATATGAAAAACGTTCGATTTCAAAAACTACTGCCTATGGAAGTA
>NW_026879118.1:0-26003 GCF_032173495.1 Musca vetustissima
TCGGAAGCATCAGCTTGTACCTAATTCGGTACTCTGTACAAAATTTTGTTCCAATCGGACAAATATTGGGAGTGTGTTGCAAAGCCTTGTGCAGACGCTTGAAAAAATTATTTTAAACCAGTGAGCGGAGCAGTATAGTCGGACGGGGCCGACCATATGATACCCTACACAACTTCCACGAAAATCGAACTTTCTGTGGCCCTAATTTTGAGCTATGGTAATATTTCGCGATATTTGCAACCTTTTCAGTAAAGCTTTTCTAATTACTTGTCCAGATTTCCTTCAACGTGTGTTGTGTTGTGATGTTCGGCGTTCAATTGTGGTCTATATATCGATTCGAAAAAAACACAACAAATTAAGTTTTCGGTGCACTTCATTTTAATATTATTATCTGATGATCATCGAAAATTATAGGCGTTCTCATTTAAGTGTAGCTCCCACATCCGAGAACATACAACATTATAATTGGTATCAATTTAAAGGTTGACCACTCCTCTTGGATATAATATCAACCTCTCGGGACCATGTCTTTCAGGGCTAAATATATATGCCATAGAATTCAAATTTTGTTATTTTTCACACAAGAGTCAGGGTCCATTTGACTCGCTAAATATTGACCGATGTTTGTCAAAACAGGCATAATTTTTCTTTGGCCCGATATCTTTCTCTTTGTAAAAATTCGCGATGTTTGGGCCAAAATCAGACAAAAATTAATTTGTTGGTCAATTATGCCCTAAATATTAACCGATCTTTACCAAAAACAATAGGGGTCTTCATTGGCCAGAACCCATCCTACATGTAAAATTTCGTGAAGATTGGTCCATAACTGTGGCCTGTATGTGGCCTGAGGGACAGACGGACGGACATGTGTATATCGACTCAGCTAGTCGAGATATGACGATCTGTATACTTAAAGGTGGGTCTAGGACCAATATTTCGCGGCGTTACAAACATTTGGGGCTGCACAAAGCTATAATACCCTGACAACATAGTTGTGTAGGGTATAAAAATCCACGCCTTGTGTAGATGCTTGAAATTATTTTAAAAATCCGCGCATTATGTATATCTTTCAAAAATATTCAAAAATCCACCATTTCCTCAATACGAAAATGGTTGATTTTTTTATACCCTTATTTAAATTCGCCATCGTTTTCTGTAGATTTTTTATCGTCTGTTTGATTTCTTGTTCATTATACAAATAAATATGAGTGTTTATTTGTTAACACGATTTTTTGATGACTTCGTCCATGTGTTGATTTGTGTGTGTGTGTGTGTGTTCTGTGGTGTGTATACAAATAACCCGGAAAAAACATTGGTTGATTTCAATATTTACTTATTGGGTACATAATAATGTTTTTTCTGGTTGGTATTTTATTTGTTGATTTTTTTTTCAACAAAAAAATTGAGCCCTTTTTCTGCGGAATAACATTACCACGGATATGGCCGAATATTTGCGTATTGTTAAAGCATTTGTTATAGCAATTTGTAAGGGACACATATTTTAATTTTTGTTATTACCCTGGAGTCACCAAAAAGGGTACTGGAATTTCTGTTTTCATAATATGGACAATGACCCATAGATAACTTCCTTAAAAGTCGATTGATTATTTTCTAAGGCCCTTAACTTTTATGCTGTGGTAATTGGCGACCCTTTCACATTTCCTCTTGGCAATAAGTTAGGAATTGTCAATGACCTTTTGGAAAAAATCCACAAAATTCCACTTTGCCCCCCAACCACATTTGCTTAGTTCACAAACATTTCGCCACAGCTCAACAGTTTATTTCCGAACAAAACAGAAAAAAATCAACAACCCAAAAAAAAAAAAATTTGTGTCCTGAAGCAACGGACCCTCAACCAAACAACAAATAAAATAACTTGGAGACTTAATACGCAAAATGTCAAGTGGATAAACAGAGAATAAAAGCGAAACACCCAAACTCACACACACCCACACAATCACATGGCAACAGCAATTGTCGCAGAAAAAAAGTACGCGAACGAATAACGGAATGCCAAAAATATGCCATACAATCGACAAATATTATTATTAATACCACCAACCAGCCAGCCAGCGAGCTTTACTCCACTACGGCCTCAGGACCCTCAGGCTATGTAACAGAGGTGATGGCGATGGTGGTGGCGTTAGCGTTTAATGACATTCAGCTGGATAGCTGAATGGCTGGTTGGCTGTTTGGTCTTCGAAATGACATGGAAACCTACAGATTTACATATGTTCGTACATGACAATCGACAACAACAGATGCTTATTATCAACAGAAAATACGCCAGCATTGTAGTAGATTATACCGAGCCACTTGCCATGCTGTCATGAAAACATAAACGGAGTGCTGATTATTTTCAATAAACAGAAAAACAAGAACAAGAGATCAGAGATGTAGAAAAATATTTTTTTCGGCAACTTACACAAGGCGGGGATATTTAGAAATAAACTTTTTAGCAACCTACAAACGGTGGTTGCACTCTGGTTTCACCTGTACAGAGAGTGGATTTTTTAAATAAATTTTTACAGGACCTACATAAGGTATGTATTCTGGATTTTTTAAATAAATTTTTGCAGGTATGCATTCTGGATTTTTTAAAAAAAAATTTCCTCAACCCACAGAAGGCGTGGATTTGTATACCCTTCACCACACTGTGGTACAGGGTATTATGTCTTTGTGCATATATTTGTAACAGGTAAAAGGAAACAAGATAGGCACATGGTTCCTTTTGAGAATATGCATAGAATCATTTTTTGAGTCGATTTATGCATGTCTGTCCATCTGTTAATGTTAAATTGTACACAAAGTACAGGTCGCATTTATGATCCGATTGGGATGAAATTTGGCACAGCTCATTTGTTTGACCCAAAGACGAACCCCATTGAACTTTAGATATAGGTCCCATATATATATATATATATATATCGTCCGATTTAAGGTAAATGGTGCACCAAAGTCTCTATTTATCTTTCGATTTGCAAGAAATTTGGCATAGGCAATGAGTTAGGTCTAGAATGATGTCTGTTAAGTTTCCTGAAAATCGGTACAGATTTAGATAAAGCTCCCATATATATTTTCGTCCGAGCTTATGTAAATGGTGCACCAAAGTTCCAATGTATCGTTCGATTTGCACGAAATTTGGCATAGCGTACTTATTTGCGTCTATAATAATGTGTGCTAAGCTTCATGTAAATCGGTTCAGATTTAGATATAGCTCCCATATATAGTTTCGGCCGATTTTATGTAATTGGTGCACCAAAGTCCCTGGAAATCTTTCGATTTGCACGAAATTTGGCATAGCAAACTGAATTAAGTCTAAAAAATGTGTGTTAAATTTCGTGAAAATAGGTTATATATGTTCGTCCGATTTTACTTAAATAATGCACCAAAGTCACCATATATCCTTCGATTTGCACGAAATTTGGCATAGCATGCTGAATTGAGTCTAGAACGATGTATGTTAAATTTCGTAGAAATCGGTTCAGATTTAGACATAGCTCCCATATATATTTTCGTCCGATTTAAGTTAAATGGTGTACCAAAGTCCCTATATATATTTCGATTTGCACGAAATTTGGCACAGCGTACTGAATGAAGTCTGATTTCAGAATGGTATGTGTATGGGGGTTTTTCAATAGGTTCAAATATCTATGTAGATAGCACATTTAATTTTGGTCCGATTCCATCTCAATATCCTTCCAAAAATTCAATATCTGTCCTGTGAAGTGGTGAAGGGTATCACATAGTCGCCTCCGTCCGACTTTTGATCTTTCCTTACTGGTTAAAATTATCTTTTACATGGCCTATGGAAAAACTTATTTGAAAAATGCACGCCTTAGCATTTAAAAAAAAAAAAAATTAAAGTACCTATGGAAAAACTTATTTTAAAAACCAGTGAGTGGAGCAGTATAGTCAGGCGGGGCCGACCATATGATACCCTACACAACTTCCACGAAAATCTAACTTTGTGTATTTTTATACTCTAAAAATGGGCAATATTTTGCGATATTTGCACCCTCTTAACCGACTAGAGATCAACATCACATCTTCCTTACACTGACATATTTGCCGAATATTACTAATATTCAGTACACGTATTCTAATTACTTGTCCAGATTCCCTTCACCGTGGGTTGTGTTGTGATGTTCGGCTTTAAATTTTGGCGTATAGATCGACTCGAAAAAACCACTTCATCCCAATATTATTATCTGATCATCACCGATGATTATAGGAATTGTCCTAGACCATAATTGGAACCTCATGGAAGATTTCAAAGCGATCAGCGCTATATTTCCGCCCCCTAGTATGGTAATGGGATACTTAATAATATATGAATACGTAAACATCTGAAAATATTTAAGTGTAGCTCCCACATCCGAGTAGCCAATATAAAGGTCAACCACTCCTCTTGGATATTCTATCAACTTCTCGGGCGTATATCCTTCAAGGGTAAATCTATACGCTTTAGAATACAAAATTTGTCATTTTTCAGACAAAAGTGAGGGTCCATTTGACCCGCTAAATATTGACCAACAGGCATTTTTATTATTTAGCCCGATCACTTTCACCATGTTAAATTTCGAGATGTTCGGGCCATAATTGTGGCCTCTGGAGCGACCAGAAAAACTAACAAAAATTAAGTATTTGGTCCATTTCATCCCCTAATTATTAAACGATCTTTACAAAAAACAATAGGGGTCTTCATTGGCCAGAACCCACCCTACATGCAAAATTTCATGGAGATTGGTCCATAACTGTGGCCTGTATCGTATTTACAAATTATAATGGACAGACGGACGGACACACATATCTAGATCGATACAGCTAGTCGAGACATGACGATCGGTATGGTTAAAGATCTTGGGGCTGCACAAATCTATAATACCCTGACAATATAGTTGTGTAGGGTGTAATGAACGCCTTAGCATTCTTAAAAAATAGTTTTTTCAACAACCTACATAAGGCGTCGATTTTTTCCAATATGTTTTCACCAGAATCACATATAGCGTACATTTTTTCTTTTTTAATTTAATTCTCCTCCCTTAACTGTCTGTGTGGCTACCTCCCTGTCGACCAATCAATTGAAGTCTTTGTCAATAACTGCCAATATTTTCCGTAGGCGTTAAGAGTTATTTAAACTTAAATCGACAATGGATTTTTTTTCGGAATTTTATTTAATGATTTTATTTACGCTTTCTTTTTTGGCTTGCCATAATGACATTTTTCGCATGTCATTTTTCACAAGGAAATTACATGAAAATGGCAAATAATAAGAGAGATGAAGAAAAAAATAAATAATTCTTATGAAAACGAAAAAAATGTAAATGAATGATTTTTTACAGCCTTCCCAATGCCCACACACTCGAAATATTTATTTGGGTCACAAGAGAGAGAAAATTCGTGAAATAATATTAAGATGAAAAAATATTCAAATATTAATGCCGTCGAAAAAAGTTATTAAAAAATTCATGCCTTGTGTAGGTCACTAAAAAAATTATTTAAAAAAATCCACGCCTCTTGTAGGTCTCTAAAAAAATTATTTAAAAAATCCAGGCCTCTTGTAAGTCTCCAAAAAAAATTTTTTAAAAAATCCACGCCTCTTGTAGGTCTCTAAAAAAATTATTTAAAAAATCCACGCCTTATGTAGGTCTCAGAAAAAATTATTTAAAAAATCCACGCCTTATGTAGGTCTCAGAAAAAAATATTTAAAAAAACCACGCCTTATGTAGGTCTCTAAAAAAATTATTTAAAAAATCCACGCCTCTTGTAAGTCTCAAAAAAAAATTATTTAAAAAATCCACGCCTCTTGTAGGTCTCTAAAAAAATTATTTAAAAAATCCACGCCTCTTGTAGGTCTCTAAAAAAATTCCACGCCTCTTGTAAGTCTCCAAAAAAAAATTATTTAAAAAATCCACGCCTCTTGTAGGTCTCTAAAAAAATTATTTAAAAAATCCACGCCTCTTGTAGGTCTCTAAAAAAATTCCACGCCTCTTGTAAGTCTCCAAAAAAAAAATTATTTAAAAAATCCACGCCTCTTGTAGGTCTCTAAAAAAATTATTTAAAAAATCCACGCCTCTTGTAAGTCTCAAAAGAAAAAAATTATTTAAAAAATCCATGCCTCTTGTAGGTCTCTAAAAAATTATTTAAAAAATCCACGCCTCTTGTAAGTCTCTAAAAAAATTATTTAAAAAATCTACGCCTCTTATAGGTCTCTAAAAAAATTATTTAAAAAATCCACGCCTCTTATAGGTCTCTAAAAAATTATTTTAAAAATCCACGCCTTTTGTAGGTCTCTAACAAAATTATTTAAAAAATCCACGCCTCTTATAGGTCTCTAAAAAATTATTTTAAAAATCCACGCCTTTTGTAGGTCTCTAACAAAATTATTTAAAAAATCCACGCCTCTTGTAGGTCTCTAAAAAAATTATTTAAAAAATCCACGCCTCTTGTAAGTCTCCAAAAAAAAAATTATTTAAAAAATCCACGCCCATTGTAGGTCTTTAAAAAAATTATTTAAAAAATCCAAGCCTCTTGTTGGTCTCTAAAAAAAATTTTTAAGAAATCCACGCCTGGTGTAGGTCTCAGAAAAATTTTTTTAAGAAATCCACGCCTCAGAAAAAAATTTTTAAGAAATCCACGCCTGGTGTAGGTCTCAGAAAAAATTTTTAAAAAATCCACGCATGGTGTAGGTCTCAGAAAAAATTTTGAAAAAATCCACGCCTGGTGTAGGTCTCTAAAAAAGTATTTAAAAAATCCACGCCTGGTGTAGGTCTCTAAAAAAAGTATTTAAAAAATCCACGCCTGGTGTAGGTCCCTAAAAAAAGTATTTAAAAAATCCACGCCTGGTGTAGGTCTCTAAAAAAAGTATTTAAAAAATCCACGCCTCTTTAGGTCTCTAAAAAAATTATTTAAGAAATCCACGCCTTATGTAGGTCTCAGAAAAAATTATTTAAAAAATCCACGCCATATGTAGGTCTCAGAAAAAATTATTTAAAAAATCCACGCCTTATGTAGGTCTCAGAAAAAATTATTTAAAAAATCCACGACTTATGTAGGTCTCAGAAAAAATTATTTAAAAAATCCACGCCTTATGTAGGTCTCAGAAAAAATTGTTTAAAAAATCCACGCCTTATGTAGGTCTCAGAAAAAATTATTTAAAAAATCCACGCCTTATGTAGGTCTCTAAAAAAAGATCTTAGAAATAATTATTTAAAAAATCCACGCCTCATGTAGGTATCTAAAAACTTAATTTAATAATCCATCGGTAGTTCATGTTCATACCCTTTATTTTCTGAACACGTGCCTTGTATTTGTCACACCACATTACAAGTCGGATTTGTTACGGTAGCAATTAGAAAACCAGACCTAAAAAACTTTTCATTTCATGTCTCTGAAGCTGTTGCATATCTGAAATATTCCATTGAAAAGGAAACCTATACCCATACCCCGCAACAAACTAGCTGCCTACCACAGAGAAGTGGTAATTGTGCGTAAAATACATAGGTCACGTTTGTCGTGATATGTAGTTGCTGTAATACAAATAAACAAACGTATCGACTTAGTGACTGACTGGCCAATTTTCGTTTGCAATTATTTCGATTGCTGTATCCCAACACAGATTGCCAATAAAAACAAACCAAATCCTATTCCAATGATGAAAATGGCAAAATGAAAGAGTTTCTTTATTAACTGCAAACGCACTAACACACACACACCATCCTCCCTCTATCGTGACAAACAAACAAATTCCCTTCGATATCTGATTTAGTGTACTAAGGCTTAGTGGGATTTCAGCATGTTTAGATGGCCTTTGTGGCTTTTGGTTTTTTTGTTTTTGTTTTTGTTATGGCTCCGGTTATGGTTAATAAATATTAATTGACTCTTATGCATACAAGTATTCAACAGTAGCCAGATTTTGCGATAGTGAGTAGGTGACGAATTGTAGTTGGAGGAAATGGTCACTAAGTTTGCGAACTGGATGTCAAAGGTTCGAATAGAGGAAGTGATAATTGTCAAATGGATGAAAATAAAATAGTGCAGATTTTTGTATATATTTTTTATAAATTTCCTATAATTTTTTATCAAAATATTTTTTGAGAAAATATTTTCAAAATAATTCGCTTCTCTTTTGAACCAACCTTATGCGTGGATTCTTAAAAAATATTTTCTTAAAGAGCTTTCCCCTTTATATTTAATTAAATCAATATTTTGCGCCTTTGCCTTTCCTAAATGCGTCGTATTCAAATTTATTAACATCATCATGTTCAGACTGTTAAAAATCATGTAATATTTGCGCATTAAAAATAACGACACTTAAGGAGTACCTCTACTCCTTAAAAATAAACAAAAAATATTTATTTTTATTTGCAAAGATTCGTGTACAAAAATATGAAATACAAATAAACACATAACTTGAAACAGCATTTGCAACACTTGGCCTCGTAAAAAATGCTTAAAGGTTATGAATTATTTTTCGGCGAATTATTACAATACAGAAATCATCATCACAACCAGAGGGGGGCAAAATACCGAAGAATAAGCAAGAACAATAACAACAACAACTGTGAAGAAAGTGTGGTATATTTAAGTTGTTATTTAAACAAAAAGAAAAATAAATATGAAATATTATACAAGTTATGAATTTATAAGTTGAACAAATAGGGATGCCAGTTGAGAATTGTTTGGAAATAAAAATCTTTCAAAATTATTTTAAATCATTTTTTCTGCGTAGATTTGTATACTCTACACAACTATGTTGTCAGGGTATTATAGCTTTGTGCAGCCCCAAGAGTTTGTAACGCCGCGAAATATTGGTCCTAGACCCACCTTTAAGTATACCGATCGTCATATCTCGACTAGCTGAGTCGATCTAGACATGTGTGTCCGTCTGTCCGCCTGTCCAATATATTGTGTAAACACGATACAGGCCACAGTTATGGACCAATCTTCACGAAATTTTGCATGTAGGATGGGTTCTGGCCAATGAAGACCCCTATTGTTTTTGGTAAAGATCAGTTTATATCCAAATACTTATTTTTTTGTCTGATTTTCTGGTCGCCCCAGAGGCCGCAATTATAACCCGAACATTGCGAATTTGTACAAGGAAAAGGGAATAGGGCCAGAGAATATGTATGCCTGATTTAATAAAGATCGGTAATTATTTAACGAGTGAAATGGACCCTGACTTTTATCTGAAAATTTACAAAATTTGTATTCTATAGCGTATATATTTACTCCTTAAGGACATAGACCGGATACGATGACAGTGCATCCAAGAGGAGTGCTTGACCTTTAAATTGATACCAATTATATTGTCGTATGTTCTGGAATGTGAGACTTACATTTAAATATGGGCAGATGCTTACGTATTCAGATATTATTTAGTAACCCATTACGACACTAGAGGGCGGAAATATAGCGCTGATCGCTTTTAAATTTGTATGAGGTTCTGGTTATGCTCACGGACAACGCCTATAATTTTCCAGGTGATGATCATATTATAATATTGGGATGAAGTGGACCGAAAACTAATTTGTTTTCTGTTTTTTTCGAGTCGATGCCAATAATATGCCGAACATCACAACACAACACACGGTGAAGGTAATCTGGAGAATTAATTAAAAGGGCTGCATAGTAATATTCGGAAAATATGTGAGTGTAAGAAGGATGTGCTGTTGACCTCTAATCGGGCTAGATTGAGCAAATAACAAGAAATATTGCTCAGGCTTGGAATAAACATCCGCAGAAAGTTAGAGTTCCGTGGTAGAATGATGTGTATAAAATTTCATGAGAATCGGTTCAGATTTAGATATAGCTCCCATATATATTTTCGTCCGATTTTACGTAAATAGTACACCTATACGTAATAGTCCCTATGTATCATTCGATTTGCACGAAATTTGGCACAGCGTATTGACTTAGGCAAAGAATGATGTGTGCTAAGTTTCGTGAAAATCGGTTCAGATTTAGATATAGCTCCCACATATATTTTCGTCTGATTTTATGTAAATGGTACACCAAAGTCCCTATATATACCCTTCGATTTGCACGAAATTTGTCACAGCGTACTGACTTAGGCTCAGAATGATGTGTGCTAAGTTTCGTAAAAATCGATTTAGATTTAGATATAGCTCACATATAAATTTTCGTCCGATTTAAGGTAAATGGTGCGCCAAAGTCCCTAAGTAACTTTCCCTATGTATCTTTCATCTTTAAATTAACCCTATAGAGTGATGTTTTAAGTTTCGTGAAAATCGGTCCAGATTTATATATATATATATATATATATATATTTGTCCGAGTTAATGTAAATGGTGTACCAAAGTCCCTATATATCCTTCGATTTCCACGAAATTTGGCATAGCGTACTGAATTGAATACAGAATGATGTGTGTTAAGTTTCGTGAAAATCGGTTCAGATTTAGATATAGCTCCCATATATAGGTTCGTCCGATTTGAGGTAAATAGTGCACCAAAGTCCCTATATATGCACCAAAGTCCCGATTTTAGGTCTCTACATATCCTTCGATTGGCACGATATTTGACATAACGTGCTGAATTGATTCTAGAATGATGTGTGGTATGTTTTGGAAAAATCGATTCAGATTTCGATTATGTAAGGATACATATGAACAATATACCCAAAGTGGTGAAGGGTATCATATAGTCGGCCCAGTCCGACTTTACTACTTTCCTTACTGGTTTTAAATATTTTTTTTAAATGATCTAAATAAGGCGTAGATTTTTGAAAGAATATTTTCCAGGACCTACATAAGGCTAGATTTTTTTAAAGAATATTTTCCAGGACCTACAAAAGGAGTAGATTCTTAAAAGAATATTTTCAAGGTCCAAAGGAGGCCTAGATTCTTAAAAGAATATTTTTCAAAGACCAAAGGAGGCGTAGATTCTTAAAAGAATATTTTGCGGGACCTACATAAAACTTAGGTTCTTAAAAGAATATTTTCCAGGACCGATATAAGGCTTAGATTTTTAAATGCATTTTTTTCCAGGGTCAATATAAGGCTTAGATTTTTTAAAGAAATTTTTCCAGGGCCGATATAAGGATTAGATTTTTAAAGGAATATTTTTCAGGACCTACATATGGCTTAAGTTTTAATCGAATATTTTCCAGGAACTTTAACTCCCGCCACGGCATCCCTGATTATAATCAGCCCAATAAACCCGAATAAATGAGGAGGTGGTGACTGTCCGAAAAGATGTTGCGCAAAAAATAGGGCCTGTAATAAAAAAATGTCCAATTCATGATTTGCCTTGTTTACTTGCAATTTTTTCCAACGTTGTTTCAACACTTGAACTGAAATTACCGCCTTCTTCTGCCACCAGAAGAAGAAGAAATATCAGTCCCATGAAAACAGTCAAATAATTGTAAGTTCACCAGGTAGCCTTTAACTTTCACCTCGTTTCCCTCCCGGTTAGTGTGTGTGTGTTTTGTTTTATGTACATTGTTTCCGTTTGCCATCATTTTTTTGGCAATTTTTTTTTTTTAGTTTGTCAACATAATTTTTTGTATAGGCCTTACCATGATGATGATTGTTTAAAAGGCCAGTTTCCAAAAAATTATACAAAGGGGTTGTAAGTGGCAACTGGTTGAGAGAACGAAAAAAAATTACTTGTAATAAAATGGTTTCATACAAAACAAAACATACAAAATTTTGATTTTAAGGTTTCTTGCCTTGACAAGAAAATAAATTTCAGGGAAGGGATCTACTTCATGTCGTTGCTCAAGAGTTATTTTTTTATAAAGATTTTGGGATTGTTGAGATTCTCTTGTTGGTAGTTTTTCGGGTTGTTTATAAAGTGGCAAAAAATTTAACAATAAAAAATATTTAAAATAAATATTGTAGCATTAAAAAGGCCATTTATCACACGAAACCACCCGACATGAAGGAAATGAATTCAAACTATGGTTACTCATCTCATAAATTAAAATCATTGCAAATACACGGTCGGAATAGTTGTCCGACCAACCAAACGGGGGATTTTTTTCTTACAAAAAAAGCTTTTTCAAGTACCAACAGAAGATTTGGTATCTTAAATAATTTTTTTTTCAACGATCTAAATTTTTAAAAAATATTTTCGGAACCTACATCAGTAGAAGATTTAAAAAAACAGTAAGGAAAGGAGTACAGTCGGACTGGGCCGACTATATGATACCCTTCACCACATTGGGTATATTGTACATATGTATCCCCTGCAAGGAACATATGAAATTCTTTCTGCAACCTATGATAAATTTAATTTCATTCGGACAGATTTAAAGTCGACTTCGTACCATGGGACAAATTTATGAAAAAGGACTTATAGCAAAATTAATATACGCTATTCGATCGCCGCACTGTTAAAATTTTAATTTCATTCGGACATCCATTAGAAATACATATGGAAGCTATGACAGCATCTACAACAATTTCAACAAAGTGCAATATCGTTATTCAAGTCTCAACTTGATACGTTGTGCCGATCGATTTTTCCGAAACTTAGCGCCATTCATTCTAGACTTCATTCAGTACCCTATGCCAAATTTCGTGCAACTCGAAAGATATATAGGAACTTTGGTGCCCCATTTACACTAAATCGGATGAAAACATATATAAGAGCTATATATAAAACTGACCCGATTTTCTCGAAACTTGGCACACGTCATTGTAGACTCTATTCAGTATGCTATGCCAAATTTCGTGCAAATTTAAAGATATATAGGGACTTGGGTGCACCATTTACCTTAAATCGGACGAAACTATTTGTGGAAGCTGTATCTAAATGAACCAGTCTTCTCGAAACTTGGCACGCATCATCCTGGAACTAATTCAGTACTCTATGTCAAATTTCGTGCAAAACGAAAGATATATGGGGATTTTGGTGCCCCATTTACCCTAAATCGGACGAAAATATATAAGGGAGCTATATCTCAACCTGAACCGATTTTCACGAAACTTGGCACACATCATTCTGGACCTAATTCAGTACTCTATGCCAAATTTCGTGCAAATCGAAATATATTTTAGGGACTTTGTTGCACCGTTTACCTTAAATGGGACGAAAATTTATATAGGAGCTATATCTAAATCTGAACCGATTTTCACGAAACTTAGCACACATAATTCTGGACCTAATTCAGCACACCATGCCAAATTTCATGCAAGTCGAATGATATATAGGGACTTTGGTGCACCATTTACTTTAATCGGGCAAAATATATATGGGAGCTATATCTAATTCTGAACCGATTTTCTCGAAACTAGGCACACATCATTCTGGACCTAATTCAGTACTCCATGCCAAATTTCATGCAAGTCGAATGATATATAGGGACTTTGGTGCACCATTTACTTTAAATCGGACGAAACTATATATGGGAGCTATATCTAAATCTTAACCGATTTTCTCGAAACTTGGCACACATCATTCTGGACCTTGTTTAGTACTCTATGCCAAACTTTGTGCAAATCGAAAGATATATAGGGACATTGGTGCATCATTTACATTAAATCGGACGAACCTATTTATGGGAGCTATATCTAAATCTGAACCGATTTTTTAGAAACTTAGCACACATCATTCTAGCCTTAATTCTATACGCTGTGCCCAATTTCCTGTAAATCGAAAGCTATTTAGGTACTTTGGTGCACGATTTACGTTAAATCGGACGAAAATATATATGGGAGCTATATCTAAATCTGAACCGATTTCCACAAAACTTAGCACACATCATTCAAGCCTTAATTCAATACGCTGTGTCAGATTTCCTGCAAATTGAAAGCTATTTAGGGACTTTGGTGCACCATTTACTTTGTTTACAATTTAACATGGACAGACATACGGACGGTCGGACGGACGGACATGTTACAAACATATGCACAAAGACATAATACCCTGTACCACAGTGTGGTGAAGGGTATAATTATCCTCAACCTACATAAGGCGTAGGTTTAAAAAAATTCAGAGACCTACATAAGGCTGTGCTTTTTTAAATAATTTTTTTCAGAGACCTACACAAGGCATAGATTTTTTTCATATGTATTTTAAATTCCCCATTTTATGAATTTCATAGAAAACCTAAATATTTCAAGGACTTCTAATATCCTAATTATTCTATGTGTTGTATATATTTATACGAAATTTCGTTTAATTTATTACAACTTGAATGGTTTCGAACATTTCACTGGAAATTCTATTTTGTTGACTTTTGTTATTCTGTATACAAAAATTGCGTTGTTCCTTTTTCATTTTCGTTGTTATTTATTTATTTTTTTTTGCTGATGTCGATTCTCAGCATTTTGCTTCCTGTGTTGATTACATTCAATTTTCTGCTACTTTACTTTGTCACATAATTAAGAAAGTAATTTTTCAAGTGCCGGTGGTTGGCTGAGCCATCTGGTTGGTCATAGCCATCCTTCATGTTGGATTGGATGTGTGTGCATTTGGTCTGAAGGTTACATAGTCGGATGTTGGTTTATTGGATGTTTCCTCGGCTGAGTAGTTGTTGCATGGTTAGTTGTCGGAAAAAATCTACGCAAAATACCTTCTAATTTATTGTAAGATTTTTATATTAACAAGCAAGGACGTGGTGAGATCCAACACGGACAGTTCAGGGAACTACGACATTGTTCTCGGTGTAAGAATCCTTTACATTAACAGCTTTTGGAAAATTGCAATGAAATCTTTAATGGACACTTTGGTTATGAGGCAAGACTTTTCTTTTTTATGTAACTCGTAACCTAAATCATTGAAAACTCGAAATAATACCATAACACACTTTTAAGGATACTGACATGAAGAATATTGTCCCTTTCGTTCCAGACGATAGCAGTCATTCGTTAGAAAGAATTTTCACTTTAAATATCACAATTCTTCCTTTTTACCTTCATTGAATTTCAAAAAAATCGTGAAGGAATAATTTTATTTATAAACTTACCGTTAAAATCAACAATTTTCTGAACTTGTCTAATATTTTAATTATTTTGGTTAGACCCTTTAATTTGCGTTAGATGAGAATCAACAACAATCAACGACGTGGGCTAAAAACTTATTTACAAACATTTTTTCTTCTTAACCGTGACACTGAAACAAAAATGGCAGAAAAACATTCAGGCCAATTCAAATTGGCAAGTGGTTCAGGGTTTAGACAATTGATTTTGGCATGGCTGAATCGTAATTGGAGCCCACCAAACGGATGACCTTTAACGTTGATGTGGGTGATAATTTGTTACGGATGAACATTGGCTTAGTTGGTCTTCTTTATGTTATTTTGCTTCGAAGAAATATTATTAAAGGGGGCAATTAAAGGTCGCCTTAATAAGGTCAACATGTGAAAAGGTATAAATACGCCTTATGAAGGCATCATAAAAATATTTTTTGAACCAGTGGGTAAAGTAGTAAATTCGGACTGGGCCGATTATATGATATCCTTCACCACTTTGGGTATATTCCTCATATGTATCCTTACAACATACTCATGTCTTTCTGCAACCTATGATAAATTGAATTTCATTCGGGCAGATTTAGAATCGTCTGTGTACCATGAGACAAAATTATGGAAAACGATTTATAGCACGCTATTCGGTACGCCGCACTGTTAAAAATTTAATTTCAATCAGACACGCCTTCGAAATTCATATGGAAGCTATGGCTGCCTCTACGCCAATTTCAACAAAACCCAATAACGTAATTCAAGTCTCAACATGGTACGTTGTGCACAATTTCGTGTTAATCGGACAAACATCAAGAGTTTGGTGCACCATTTATGTCAAATCGGACGAATATATATGTATATGTAGGACCTATATCAGAATCTGAAGCGATTTTTCCGAAACTTAACACACATCATTCTAGACTCGATTCTGTACGTTATGCGAAATTTCGTGCGAATCGACGGTGTATAGGGACGTTTGTGCACTATTTACATAAAATCGGACGAAAATATATATGGGAGCTATATATATTTCTGAACCGATTTTCACGAAATTTAACACACATCGTTCTAGACTTAATTCAGTACGCTACGCCAAATTTCGTTCAAATCCACGGATATATAGGGACTTTGGTGCACTATCTACCTAAAATCGGACGGATATATATATATATATATATATATATATGGGAGCTATATCTAAATCTGAACCGATTTTCACAAAACTTAAAACACATTACTCTAGACTTAATTGATTACGCTATGCCAAATTTCGTCCAAATAGAAATATATAAATGGACTTTGGTGCACCATTTACATTAAATCGGACGAAAATATATATGGGAGCTATATCTAAATCTGAACCGATTTTCACAAAATTTAACACACATTGTTGTAGACTTAATTCAGTACGGTATGCCAAATTTCCTACAAATCGAAGGATGTATAGGGATCTTGGTGCACCATTTACATAAAATCGGACGAAAATATATATGGGAACTATATCTAAATCTGAACCGATTTTCACGAAACTTACCATACATCGTTCTAGACTTAGTTCAGTACGCTGCGACAAATTTCGTCCAAATCTACGGATATATAGGGACTTTGGTGCACTATCTACCTAAAATCGGTCGAAAATATATATGTGAGCTATATCTAAATCTGAACCGATTTTCACAAAACTTAACACACATCACACACATCTGGACTTCATTCAATACGCTATGCCAAATGTCGTACAAATCGAAAGATATATAGGGACCCAATAGGCCCCAATTTCAATAGGATTCGTCCTTTGACCAAATAAGTGACTTGTGCCAAATTTCATCCAAATCGGATCATAAATGCGACCTGTACTTTGATTATAATTTAACATCTACAGATGGACGGACATGCATAAATCGACGCAGAAAGTGATTCTATGCATATTCTCAAAAGGAACCATGTGTCTATCTCGATTCATTTTTCCTGTTACAAACATATATAGGTCCTTGAAAAAAATTATTTAATAAATTCACTCCTTTTATAGGACCTTGAAAATAATATTTATATATATCTCACTAATGTATTTCTACAAATTGTTGCTCTAGAGTGCACCACTATCCTCTTTTTGGTAAACAAGACAGTGGAAATCCTATGCAAATCTTTTAATGCGGCTCCATTTGCAGCGAATCACTAGGAAGGGAAAATTTCACCAAACTCTCCACAACAACAATACAAAATTTATAAAAATAAAAACCCACAAAAAATAACTGCCACTAAATAAACAAATAGGGAAAATTGAAATAGAATACCAATGAAATTTAAAGCCTTGCCAGTGCTCGCTATGATGCAGGACTCCTGCAGCAGTCGTGGCAAATGGCGTTAAATACGCATACAAATCTCAGCTCCAGCTACAGGATTCAGGGCAAAAAAACAAAAAAACCAACAACAACGACTGGACCACTAAAATGCTATAATGCAGTTTCCAATATAAAGCATTATAAAATTCCATGAATTAGTTGCAGCAATAAAAACAGGGGTCGGGGAGTGGAAAGTCGGGACCAGAGCACAGCAAGTGTAAATGATGATGACAAGGACAGCGCGGTTTGGTTTGGTGTAATGGAGCATTCAATGTGCATACCATCAAAATGTTTAAAATAATGAATGTTTTATGCGGCAACATTGTGGGAGAGGGCGAGGAGTAGATGGCGGTATCCAACAAAGGATGGATTCCATAACGATAAATTGGAGCAATATATTTGGGTTTCCAACCAAGTGGATGCAGATAAAATTCAAATATTTATGAATGCAACATTTTCGTTGAATGCTTGGCGGGTTCGTTTGTTCGACGGGTTGTTTGTTTATCCATCCGTTCGTTCATTTCATTTTGTAAACCATCAAAATCGGCATTAAATAGAATTTCAAATTTGAGAATTTTCCAGAGAAAAACTGATGATGACAGGAATTGTAATAATTCAACGTAGATGCATTCAGGACTTTTTCAAAATAATTTAATGGGAACTGTGGAATTAAATTTAAAAAATATATATTGAAAGTCCTACGAAAGGCGTGGATTTTTATACCCTCCAACACACTGTTGTTCAGGGTATTATGTCTTTGTGCATATGTTTGTAACAGGCAAAAGGAAACGAGATAGACACATGGTTCCTTTTGAGAATATGCCTAGAATCACTTTCTGAGTCGATGTATGCATATCCGTCCGTCTGTAGATGCTAAAATGGATCCAAAGTACAGGTCGCATTATGATCCGATTTGGATGAAATTTGGCACAAGTCACTTATTTGGCCTAAGGACGAATCCTATTGAAATTCGGCACCAAAGTCCCTATATATCCTTCGATTTGCAGGAAATTTGGCATAGAATATTGAATCAGGTCCAGAATGATATGTGCTAAGTTTCATGAAAATCGGTTCAGATTTCGATATAGCTCCCATATATAGTTTTGTCCGATTTTATGTAAATGGTGCACCAAAGTCCTTATGTATCATTCGATTTGCACGAAATTTGGCACAGAGTACTGAATTAGGTCCAGAATGATGTGTGTTAAGTTTCGAGAAAATCGGTTCAGATTTCGATATAGCTCACATATTTATTTGCGTCCGATTTGAAGTAAATGGTGTACCAAAGTCCCTATGTATCTTTCGATTTGCAGGAAATTTGGCATAGAATACTGAATTAGGTCCAGAATGATATGTGCTAAGTTTCATGAAAATCGGTTCAGATTTCGATATAGCTCCCATATATAGTTTTGTCAGATTTTATGTAAATGGTGCACCAAAGTCCTTATGTATCATTCGATTTGCACGAAATTTGGCACAGCGTACTGAATTAAGTCTAGAACGATGTGCGCTAAATTTCGTGAAAATCGGGTCAGATGTAGATATAGCTCACATATATATTTTCGTCCGATTTCAAGTAAATGGTGTACCAAAGTCCCTATGTATCTTTCGATTTGCAGGAAATTTGGCATAGAGTACTGAATTAGGTCTAGAACGATGTGTGCTACGTTTCATGAAAATCGGTTCAGATTTCGATATAGCTCCCATATATAGTTTTGTCCGATTTTATGTAAATGGTGCACCAAAGTCCTTATGTATCATTCGATTTGCACGAAATTTGGCACAGCGTACTGAATTAAGTCTAGAACGATGTGCGCTTAATTTCGTGAAAATCGGGTCAGATGTAGATATAGCTCACATATATATTTTCGTCCGATTTAAAGTAAATGGTGTACCAAATTCCCTATGTATCTTTCGATTTGCAGGAAATTTGGCATAGAATACTGAATTAGGTGCAGAATGATGTGTGCTAAGTTTCATGAAAATCTGGTCGGATTTAGATATAGCTCACTTATATATTTTCGTCCGATTTCAAGTAAATGGTGTACCAAGGTCCCTATATGTATTTCTATTTGCACGAAATTTGGCATAGAGTACTGAACTAAGACTAGAATGATGTGTGTTAAGTTTCGAGAAAATCGGGACAGATTTCGATATAGCTCCCATATATATCTTCGTCCGATTTAAGGTAAATGGTGCGCCGAAGTCACTATATATCGTTCGATTTGCACGAAATTTGGCATATCGTACTGAACTAAGCCTAGAATGATGTGTGCTAAGTTTCGAGAAAATCGAGTCAGATTTCGATATAGCTCCCATATATTTTTTCGTCCGATTTTATGTAAATGGTGCACCAAAGTCCCTATATATCCTTGGATTTGGACAAAATTTGGCATAGCGTACTGGATGAAGCCAATCTTATGTGTGTTAAGTTTCGTAAAAATCGGTTCAGATTTAGATATGGCTCCCATATATATATATATATATATATATTCGTCCAATTTTACATAAATGGTACGCCAAACTCCTAATGTTTGTCCGATTAACACGAAATTGACATGCAATTGTAAGGATACATATGTACAATATACCCAAAGTGGTGAAGGGTTTCATGTAGTCGACCCAGTTCGACTTTACTGCTTTCTTTACTGGTTTTAAATAATTTTTCGAACAACCTATATAAGGCGTTGATTTATTAAATGTTTTTTTTCAGGGGCATATATAAGGCAATTTTTTTCATGGACCTATATTTTTGTAAAGGTCATTCATAATGCGGTAATATTTCCTATCCTCCTTGTTGTCCTCACCAACAGAATTCCATTTTTATCTCTCCTCCTAACTACTCCCTAAATAAGTCATTTACATTACTAACTGACTTAATTTACCTAGATTTGAGTCGAAATAATTTATGACGCAGCTGGTGTCTCGTTCGAGGCCGAATAGATGAAAAATTCTTAACAGCCTATGTGCAAATATGTCAAGGTATGTCGAACAGAAAGAAACACTAACCTAAAACGACCTTTAATTTCCGAATGCCAAACAAAAATATTTTGTGCCTTTCGAACGAAGGTGGTAGGTGGTGTCCTGGCATTTGTGTCCTGTCAAAAAATGTCCCACACCACACTAATTCGTTAAATTACCCATATGTCCATCATCAACGTCAACATTTCCTGGCGACTACCTTTCAGTATTTATCCCCGCTTGACCATTATTTTGGGCTCCCTCAGTGCGACAAGCCCCTCTCTGTCACTCATGCGATTTTTTTTGGCAACAATCAATTCACGTCCATTCGTTTGTAGGCTCACCCACCCGCATAGCATCATGTGTAGCAGTGAAGTTATAGTCATTTTTAAAAATGTCTTTTTTTTTGTATCGGGATTCGAGCAACAGTGCTAGGACTAACGACAATAACAACAACAACGACAACAATCACATTAATAACAGCAGCAGGAGCAACACAACATTTTTTGGACATTTATCATCGGTAATCCCTTTAGTTTTTCATTGCAAGGCGGCTGTTGTTGTTGTCGCCATTGTTGTTGTTGTTTTTTTTGCATTTGGCTGCCAAGCTAACAAAAAACCCTGGTTAGCCAAGTTGATGGCTGGCTGTTTGGTTGACTGGGTATGCGTGTTTTGTCAGCTCCAAGCTGGTGTACTCAGGTAGGCCAGCCGAAATCCCTGGCTGCCTTCATCAACGTCTCCATCATCAACACCATCACCACAACGGCGTTCTCTTCGCCACCATCATTCTCATCATTTTACTGCTTCGTCGTCATCGTATGTGTTCTCTTATGGCAAATTATGCACCCAGCATGTGTGCCCTGAGCCCAGTTGGAATTCTGTTCCGCAGTTGGCTTCATTGTTTCCAAATCGATTTTTTGTTTGCCAAAATATTTTCATCCTCTCTCCCTATCAGGACAGCCACCAACTTTCGTTCAAAAGGTAATAAATTATCACTGCAAAAGTGTGGAAGGATAATCAGAATTTTACCATAAAAGCGACAGTGATGAAACAATAAAAAAAGAAAACAACAACAACGTTAACTGTTTGGCTATGATGAACAATACCAAAAATGTCAGCGGCACATGACAAGCTGATCTCTTTATAAATAACAGTTATCCAATAAAAATATAACAATTTTTTTGTGGGGAGGGAAAGTTGAATTTATTCATAAGAATTATACAAAGGATTAAGGATGTGATATATACAAATATTCTGGGAAATGATAAATGGGTATATGATACCCTACAACCTTATATATGATACCTTTCTGCAAACAGATTTAGAGTCGTCTGCGTTCCATTGATACACGCTATTCGGTACGCCGCACTGATAAAAAATTTATTTCAATCAGACACCCGTTCGAAATACATATGGAAACTATTACGTCATTCAAGTCTCAATTTGATACATTGTTCAAAATTTCGTCATAATCGAACAAATATTAGGAGTTTGGAGAGCCATTTATGTAAAATCGGACGAATATATGAATATGTGAGAGCTATATAGAAATCTGAATCGATCCTAAACTTACTACACATCATTCTAAACACAATTCAGTACGCTTTGACAATTTTCGTGGAAATCCAAGAATATGTAGGGAGTTTGGTGCACTATTTACCTAAAATCGGATGAAAATATATTTGGGAGCTATATCTAACTCTGAACCGATTTTCTCGAAATTTTACACATATCATTCCAGATACAACTCAATACGCTATGCCAAATTTCGTGCAAATCGAATGATATTAAGGGACTTTGGTACACCATTTACCTTAAATCGATTTTCACGAAACTTAGCACACGTCATTCTATACCTAATTCAGTACGCTATGACAAACTTCATATCGAATGATTTTCAGAGACTTCGGTGCACCAATTGCACCTTAAAACTGACGAAAATATATAGGGGAGTCATATGAAATCTGAAGCGATTTTCACGAAATTTAACACATCTCGTTCTAGACTTAATACAGTAAGCTATGCCAAATTTCGTGCAAATCGAAAAATATATAGGGACTTTGGTGTACTATTTAACTCAAATTGGACGAAAATATATATGGGAGCTATATCTAAATCTGAACTGATTTTCACGAAACTTAGCACACATCATTCTAGGCTTAATTCAGTAACTGTGCCAAATTTCGTGCAAATCGAAAGATATATAGAGACTTTGGTGCACTATTTACCTCAAATCGACGAAACTATATATGGGAGCTATAAATCTTAACCGATTTTTAGGAAATTTAATACACACCATTCTATACACAATTTAGTACGCTATGCCAAATTTCGTGCAAATCGAAAGATATATAGGGACTTTGGTGCACCATTTACATAAAATCGGACGAAAATATATATGGGAGCTATATCTAAATCTAAACCGATTTTCACGAAATTTAACACACATCGTTCTAGACTTAATTCATTACGCTGTGCCAAATTTCGTGCAAATCGAAGGATATATAGGGACTTCCGTGCACCATTTACATAAAATCGGATGAACATATGTATGTGGCTGTATCTAAATCTGAACCGATTTTTACGAAATTTAACACACATCGTTCTAGACTTAATTCAGTACGCTATGACAGAGAAATCGAAAGATATATAGGGAAATCGAAAGATATATAGGGACTTTGGTGCGCTATTTACCTCAAATCGGACGAAAATAATCTGAGCCGATTATAACTACATCTGAACCGATTTTCAAGAATCTTAGCACACATCATTCTCTATCTAAATCTGAACTGATTTTCTTCAATTTCAATAGTGTTTGTCCTAGGACAAAATAGACGAGCTGTGCAAAATTTCATCCCAATCGGATAATAAATGCGACCTGTTCTTTGTTTACAATTTAACATCTGCAGACGGACGGACGGACATGCATAAATCGACTTAGAAAGTGATTCTATGCATATTCCCAAAGGGACCAAGTGTCTATCTCGTTTCCTTTTGCCTTTTAGAAACATATGCACAAAGACATAATACCCTGTACCACAGTGTGGGAAAGCTTATAATAATCTATATAGGTCCCTGAAAAAAAATTATATACAAACCAGTGAGCGGAGCAATATAGTCGGACGGGGCTGACCTTACGATACCATACACAAATACTACATAACTCTATCTTTCTTCGGTTTTTTATTCCGATCCTGGGTAATATTTCGTGATAGTTGCACCCTCTTGCCCGATAAGAAGTCAACAGCAAATGTTCCCTGCACTGACATATTTTCCGAATATTACCAATATTCAGTACAGCCATTCAATTACTTGTCCATATGCCCTTCACCGTGGGTTGTGTTGTGATGTTCGACTTATAATTGTAGCCTATAGATCGAATCGAAAACATAAAAAACCAGTAAGGAAAGTAGTAAAGTCGGTCGGGGCCGACTATATGATACCCTTCACCACTATAGGTATATTAAACAGGACTATTAACATGAAATTGGATGAAATAAAATATGTGATATGTATCTAAATGTGAATCTACCTAGATTTATCCATAAAGTATGTAAATCGACTTCAAACAAATATAAGTAGGCCATCCGTTGGGCTATATCTGTACTTCAATTTTGTAAGATGCGCAAAATTTGATTTGATCTGACTAACATGAGGAGTTTGATGCCCAATTTACTTGAAATCGGGGGAAAATATATATGGAACCTCTATCCAAATATTAACCGATTTCAAACAAACTTGTCACAGGTTAGGTTATACTAATTTCAGAAAGTTTTGTTCCTATCATCCTATTGGTTCCTTGGTGCGTCAATTACTTAAAATCAATCTATAATCAAATGGAGCTATATCTAAATCTGGACCGATTTTCACGAAACAAGGCAGACATAACTCTAGGCTCAATTCAGTAAGTTATCCCAATTTTCGTGCAAATTGAAAGATATATAGCGACTTTGGTGCACCATTCACATGAAATCGGACGAAACTATATATTGGAGCTATATAGAAATCTGGACCGACTTTCTCGAAACTTGGCAGATTTCACTCTAGGCTCATTTCAGTACGTTATTCCAAATTTCGTGCAAATCGAAGGATATATAGGGACTTTACATGAAATCGGACGAAACTATATATGGGAGCTATATCTAAATCTGGGCCGATTTTCTCGAAACTTGGCAGACATCATTCGAGACCTAAATGGTTAGGCTGTACCAAATTTCGAGCTAATCGAAAGATATATAGGCACCGTTTACATTAAATCGGTTAAATATATATATGGGAGCTATATCTAAATCCGAACCGATTTTTCCCAATTTCAATAGGGTTCGTCCTTGGGTCGAATAAGTGACATATGCCAAATTTCATCCAATTCGGATCATAAATGCGACCTGTAGTTTGTTTACAATTTAACATGGACAGACAGACGGAAGGACGGACATGCATAAATCGACTTAGAAAGTGATTCTATGCATATTCTCAAAAGGAACCATGTGTCTATCTCGTTTCCTTTTGCCTGTTACAAACATATGCACAAAGACATAATACCCTGTACTACAGTGTGGTAATAATAATAAGATTTTGGTCCACTTCATCCCAAAAATGTTAACTGATCATCGCCGAAAATTACAGCCGTTGTCCTTGACCATAACTGGAACCTCGTGGAACATTTCAAAGCGATCTGCGCTTTATTTCCGCCCTCTAGTGTGGTAATGGTTTATTAAATAATATCTGAATACGTAAGCACCTGTAAATATTTACTAAGATGAATTTAGTACATACGACAATATAATTGGTATCAATCCTCTTGGATATGTTATCAACTTCTCGGCTCTATGTCCTTTAAGGGTAAATATATACGCTATAGAATACAAAATTTTGTCGTTTTTCACACAAAAGTCAGAGTCCATTTGACCCGCTAAATATTGATCGATCTATATTAAAACAGGCATGTTTATTCTTTGGCCCCATCCCCTTCTCCATGTAAAAATTCAAGATGTTTGGGCCATAATTGCGGCCTCTGGAGCGGCCAGAAATTAAATATTTGGTTCATTTCATCCCCTAAATATTAACCATTCTTTACCAAAAACAATAAGGGTCTTCATTGGGCCGAACCCTTCCTACATGCAAAATTTTGTGAAGATGAACTAATCTTCACAAAATTTTGCATTTAGGAAGTAACTGTGGCCTGTATCGTGTTTACAAATTATAGTGGACAGACGGACGGACAGACGGACACACATCTCTAGATCGACTCAGCTAGTCGAGATATGACGATCGGTATACTTAAAGGTGCGTCTGTGACCAATATTTCGCGGCGTTACAAACTCTTGGGGCTGCAAAAATCTATAATACCCTGACGACATTGTTGTGTAGGGTATAAAAAATAGGATGGTGGAAAATTTAATTAAAAAATGCATGCCTTATGTAGGTTGAGGAAAAAAGTATAAAAAAGGCCTCGCCTTATGTAGGTCTCTAAAAAATCAGTTAAAAAACCAACGCCTTCTGTAGGAGTCTGAAAAAAATTAATACTCCACTTTTTAAGTATATGGGTCCCTGAAAAAAATATTTAATTTTTTTTTCATCCCTCCTTCAATTCAATGTGGGTATTTTTATTCTAAAACAAGTTTTCAATATTTTTCCATCCCATCGTTTTCTTCCAATATTTAGTTATGTTCGTTGATATTAATGTTGGACATTAATTATGTCACAGTTTGAGATTTTTAATTTTTAACACAACCACCAACCACATCATCATCACATAGATGATT
>NW_026879119.1:0-25287 GCF_032173495.1 Musca vetustissima
TTTTGTTTATATCAAGAGTTAAGTTCCAAATAGATGTGGCTAGTAGTTTCATGCAGCTTTAATTGGAATTCCTGTTTTTAATGTGTGTAGATTTTGAATCCGTCCGAGGTGTGAGAGCTTATTTTTATTTGGTATTTCTTTTTCTCAGAATATAACCAGTAAGGAAAGTAGTAAAGTCGGGCGGGACCGACTATATGATGACTATATGATATGAATCCTCACAAACGTCGCGTTATTGAAGGACCATTAACATGCTATTCTGCATCCTATACTAAATTTTGGTCAGATAATGAGTTGCTTCTTACAATGGGATAAAATTATGTAAATAAATTTAAAACAAAATATCGAAATCTAAACCGATTTCATCGAAACTTGTCAAGTGTTAGGTTACACTGATTTCAGTATGTTTTGTACAAATCGATGGATATATAGCGACTTTGGTGCACCATTTACATAAAATCGGACGAAAATATATATGGGAGCTATATCTAAATCTGAAGCGATTTTTACAAAATTTAACACGCATCTTTCTAGACTTAATTCAGTACGCTGTGCAAAATTTCGTGCAACTCTAAGCATATATAGGGGATAATATATATGGGATATATATGGGAGATAAATCTGAACCGATTTTCACGAAATTTCAAGCACACCGTTCTAGAATTAATTAAGTACGCTGTGCCAAATTTCGTGCAAATTGATGGATATATAGAAACTTTGGTGCACTATTTACCTAAAATTGGACGCAAATATATATATGAGCTATATCTAAATCTGAACCGATTTTCACGAAATTTAGTACACATAATTCTAGACCTGAATCATTAGGCTGTGCCAAATTTCGTGCAAATTGAAGGAGATATAGGTGCTTTTGTACACCATTTACATTAAATCCGACAAAGGTACATATGGGAGCTATATCTAAATCTGGTCCGATTTTTTCCAATTTCAATAGGGTTTATCCTTGGGCCAAATTGCATCCAATTCGGGTCGACCTGTACTTTGTTTTCAATTTACCATGGGCAGACAGACAGGCGAACGGACGGACATGCATAAATCGACTCAGAAAGTGATTCTATGCCTATTCTCAAAAGGTACCATGTGTCTATCTCGTTTCCTTTTGCCTGTTACAAACATATGCACAAAGACATAATACCCTGTACCACAGCGTGGCGAAGGTTATAAAAAGCAATTGTAAATATATATTTAACCCATTCAGGCCCAAATTTTTTCCCGTAATCATAGAACAATTTTCTGTTCACAGATTTAATGAAACTATCCTCGATACGATATGGACAAAATTTGACATAAATGCATAATATCAAGAAAACCAAATGCAAAATCGATAAAAAATTAGTTTTACTTTATTCTCTATATTCTGTGTTATAAGAATAAAAAAATAATTCTGATCGCAGAACTCGTACATTTCGAATACGAAGCGATTTAAATAATTTGGACTGTATACACAAATTAGTACTGTACACATAGTTGCCCTCTTCGCCATATTAAAATGCTCATAAATTTACCAAAAATTTATGTAACTATGACAACGATAATAAAGAATAACGTCGTTAATTTCGGTCGGGTTAAACTTTTTACACTCTTCATCATGCGGTGCATATTCAAAGTTTCTAAAATCGGTCCAGATCTATAACAAAACATGGACCTATATTTTAAATTGTCTTGAGGTTTTTTATTATCTGAGAATAACATATTACAGGCACACAGGTTGGGAAATTTTGTCGATAATTAATTGAGATCTCGGTATGGGGGCCATACAAAAACAAGGACATATATGGAAAAACTAAATTGGAAACACAAAATTGTTTTTCACTAGGAACATGGAATACCAAATTAAAGCCACTTTGGTCGGAAAATTCGTCTTGATCTTGATAAGTACCATAAATGGGGATTGTAGCAAACCATGAAACGTATATCTCATTTTCAATACCAAACACAGGAGTGGTAGATTGAGATCTCTATTGTCTTTTCAACAGACAGATTGAATTGATAAAAGCCATGTATATTTTCTGATCAACAATATATAAAATAGGTGGTGGAGTGTATATTAAGCAAAATTGATATCGCGAGCTTCGTTACTGCACCATATTCTTTTCATGTAATAGTCCATAGCCAAATCGCAATGTGGCTACCCTATGTCCGCGATACCCTATGATTTTGAGAATTTATTGAATTTATGTTAGGCTGTTGACGTAGCCCTTATATTTTGTGTAGCCCAAATGAAGACGTCGCAGGTTATCGGTGGCCAACTGTGATTTCCGCTTCGAGAGGTCCAAGCCGTGTTGTCAATTCGGGTCCAATACGCAGAGGGTGAGATAAAAAACTTCAACAAAATCAAGCGCCATAATTTTTACATTTGTTTATACCCTTCCCCACACTGTGGTACAGGGTAATATGTTTTTGGCAGGGTATTATGTCTTTGTGCATATGTTTGTAAAAGGTAAAAGAAAACGAGGAAATAGAATCACTTTCGAAGTCGATTTATGCATGTCCGTCCGTCCGTCTGTACAGTCGCATTTATGATCCGAATTGGGTGAAACTTGGCACAGCTCATCTATTTTGCCCAAGGACGAACCCTATTGAAATTGGGAAAAATCGGCAAAGATTTAGATATAGGTCCCTTATATACTTTCGACCGATATAATGTAAATTTGGCATAGCGTACTGGATTGAGACTAGAATAATATGTGTAAAATTAAAACAGTTCAGATTTAGATATATTTTCCGATATATATTTTCGCCCGATTTATTATAAATATCTTTCGATATGCACGAAATTTGGTATATCGTACGGAAGTGAGTCTAGAATAGTGTGTGTAAAATTTCTTGAAAATAGGTTCAGATTTAGATATTGCCCCATATATATTTTCGACTGATATAATGTAAATGGTTCACCAATGTTCCTATATATCTTTCGATATGCACGAAATTTGGCAAAGTGTACTGGATTGAGTCTAGAATGGTGTGTAAAATTTCTTTAAAATCGGTTCAGATTTAGATGTAGCTCCCATATGATGTGTGTAAAATTTCTTGAAAATCGGTTCATATTTAGATATAGCTTCCATATCTATTCTCATCCGATCGAGTTCGTGTCAATTGGGCTCCAAATATTCAACGGGTGCTCGATTGATATTTGCTTTAAATCGATTTACATAATTTTGTCCCAATGTCACAAACGAATGGCATGTTTATGGATTGATCTAAGTCGGTTCACATTTAGATAAAGATCATGTTTATGGCCCTTCTGTAAGTATGAATCTGTTTAATATACCAATAGTGGTGAAGGGTATCATATAGTCGGCCCCGACCGACTTTACTACATTCCTTACTGGTTTAATTTTATTGAATGAAAGCAAAAAATGGGAAACAGCATCAACTTTTGGAATGAGTTTAAATCTGTTCGAATTGGTCACCTTTGGCACGAATTATGGCCTTCAAACGGCCAATGAAAGCGTCACACGCTGCCCGAACGTTGCTCTGTGGTATTTTGGCCCATTGGAATGGGCCAAAATACTCTTTAGCTCTTTTGAGTCTATTTTCTTTCTGTTGCGGTGTAAGTTCTTGCACTTTTTGCAATTTCAATGGCTTTACCCTGAGCTCATTTTCAATATTTGCCGAATGGAATATTGCGATATGTTCAGCTCACAAGCCATTTTTCAGCCACTGCGACGCGGGTTTGGGTCAAGTCGATTCTTTACTTTTCGAACAATTTCTGCTGATGTTGCTGTTTTCTTCCGTCCACTTCCTTGACGTCGGGCTACGCTGCCAGAATCACGGTAACGAGCGATGGTACGAGACACAAAAGATCTATTCACATTAAAGTGCTGGAATGCCCTAACGATAGCTACATTTGGTTTTCCAGGCAAATATAAATAAATCACACCATGACTCTTCAATTCCATCACGAATAAAAAAATCTCACCAAAATGCTTTTGTCCGGAATAATTTAACATCAGTTGGACGAATTGGACGAATTTGAAATGACAGCAGTCTGAAGTTGGTTGCAGTTTTTTCATCTCACCCTGCATTGAGGCGGCTGCACCATACTGATCATAGTTGGGCTAAAACCACACATGTTTGACTAGCACCTGCCGTTTTGTGGGGTAATTTGTGGTCGGAATCTGTGCACCATCAACCACAGTGGAAGATTCATTGCAATTATCCAAGTAGTGAACGGTGTGGCTGTGGATTTGATATTCCTCAGATGGAAAAATGGTACAAAATCAGCTATATAGACATTTAACATTCCACGTATAATATACATCTAACATATGTCTACACATATACATAGAACACGGTTGGTTATTGTTCTAGCAGCCATATTGCTATTATACTATGGGCTGAGTTGGGGTATTTGTGTGTCACGTAGCGTCGACTTTTTTAAAAGCAATCGTTTTATTGTATTTTCGAACCGAAAAAGTTGTATTCCAGATATGTGGAAGCTGTCATATATCTATGTAGAAAATGGTCAGCATAGGTCCAGGTTTTAACTAGCCGCCCTTAGAAACGTACGTCATAACACGTTTACAGGTGTTGCAGAACATTTTCAATATAGGTCCATGTTTTGATCTAAAGTTATTTTTTTTTTTTTTAATTTGTATGTTAAACAACATATTTTAAGTAAAATACAGATCCATGTTTTGGTATGGCCCCACATAAAAGTTTCTCACTTGTTTTGGTATTGTTTTGACTTAGCCTACATATAAAATTCCCTATAGTTTTGATATTTTTCACGGAAGTGGCTGTCATTTTGTATTCCATATTCGTTATAATATATTTGCAGGAAATTGTATATATGTATAAGTCCTCTATATAAATGTTTCAGCACATATTTTTATTCGGTTTATGCTTATCCGTCCGTCTGTTGATGTAAAATTGTCATCAGATTTGGATGAAATGTGGCCCAGGTAAATTATTCGGCCCTATTGAAACATGTTCAGCCTGAAAATAGGTTCAAAATTAGATATATTTTGCCGGATTTTATCTAAATGGTGCACCAAACTCCCAATGTTGGTCCAATAGATACACAATTTTGCACAGTGTTTTGATTTAGATGTGGATTGGTGTCTGTAAAGTTTTGTAGAAATCGGTTCAGATTTAGAGATTTTGTACAGTGCGCTGCGCTGCTACATACTGAATAGCGTATGTCAAGTTTGTTGTAAGGGGCACCTTCGGCACTTTCTTTTTAGAGCTCTATATCTCAGTACTTATTCAACATATGTAACAACTTTATGGCTGATTATTGTCCTCGGACGCTTAATTATAAAAAATAGTACCAAAATGATATAAAAAATTAGTATTAGTTAAAAAATTTTACAGTTTTGTAAAAAAAGTCAAATTCGCGGAATGTGCCCCAATCCGGGGTAGCTTCGGCATTTGATGGGGCACATTTGGCACCATAGTCATTGCCGGGTAATTGTCATCGCTATCAGTCTGGTTTAAATTCTGATCCTCTAAAGGCTCTATTTGGATTTAATACGCCACACAATGTTTGAATTATAGGGCTTTATTTTCTAGCGGCGGACGTTTACATCTCAAGTTCGCACACACCATCGAAAAAAGGGGTTTCTATCGCATTTTCGTCAATACAAGCACGCTTGATCTTATTTATGCAATTTCGAGCCATATTAAAGGATTAGTTTTAAAGACAAACTCAAACACATTTTAAGGAAATAATATTACACAATCTGTATATGGCCGAATGTGTCCCACTTTAAAATGCCGAATGTACCCCGAATGTACTTTTTATAGTTTTTTTTTCGATCAGTTTTATAAAAACATTATATTTTTAAATATTTCTATAATAATACACATCGTAGTTAACCACTTTTAATAATATTGTCTTAAAAATTTAAAAAGTTTTATACACGAAATACTTACGAAATGGAATTGAAATATTACAGAAACATCTATAAAACCAGTGAGGAAAGTAGTAAAGTCGGACGGGGCCGACTATATGATACCCTTCACCACTATGGGTATATTAAACAGGACTATTAACATGAAATTGGATGAAATAAAATATGTGATATTTATCTAAATGTGAATCTACCTAGATCTATCCATAAAGTATGTAAATCGACTTCAAACAAATATAAATAGGTCATCCGTTGGGTTATGTCTGTACTTCTAGAAAACGCAACTACGTAATTCTATGCTCAATTTTGTAAGTAGAGCAAAATTTGATGTCAATTTGACTAATGCCCAATTTGCTTAAAATCGGGCGATAATATATATGGAAGCTCTATCCAAATATTAAGCGATTTCAAACAAACATGTCACAGGTTAGATTATAGTAATTTCAGAACATTTTGTTCCTATCAGCCTATTGGTTCCTTGATGCGTCAATTACTTAAAATCAATCTATAATAAAAGGGAGCTATATCTAAATCTGGACCGATTGTCACGAAACAAGGCAGACATCACTCTAGGCTCAATTCAGTACGTTATGCCAAATTTAGTGCAAATCGAAAGATATATAGCGACTTTGGTGCACCATTTACATGAAATCGGACGAAACTATATATGGGAGCTATATCGAAATCTGGACCGATTTTCTCGAAACTTGGCAGACATCTCTCTAGGCTCATTTCTGTACCTTATGTCAAATTTCGTGCAAATCGAAGGATATATAGGGACTTTGGTGCACCATTGAAATCGGACGAAACTATATATGGAAGCTATATCTAAATGTTGAGCGATTTTCACGAAACTTGGCAGACATCATTCTAGACTCAATTCAGTACGTTATGCCAAATATCGTGCAAATCGCAAGATATATGTGGACTTTTGTGCACCATTTACATGAAATCGAACGAAACTATATATGGGAGCTATATCTAAATCTGGACCGATTTTCACGAAACAAGGCAGACATCACTCTACGCTCAACTCAGCACATTATGCCAAATTTCGTGCAAATCGAAAGATATATAGCGACTTTGGTGCACCATTTACATTAAATCGGACGAAACTATATATGGGAGCTATATCTAAATATGAACCGATTTCTCGAAACTTGGCAGACATCATTCTAGGCTCAATTCAGTACGTTATGCCAAATTTCGTGCAAATCGAAAGATATATTGGGACTTTGGGGCACCATTTACATGAAATCGGAAGAATCTATATATATGGGAGGTACATCTAAATCTGCACCGACTTTCTCGAAACTTGGCAGACATCACTCTAGGCTTAATTCAGTACGTTATGCCAAAATTTCGTGCAAATCGAAAGATATATTGGGACTTTGGGGCACCATTTACATGAAATCGGACGAAACTATATATGGGAGCTATATCTAAATATGGCAGACACAATTCTTGACCTAAATGATTAGGCTGTACCAAATTTCGTGCAAATCGAAAGATATATAGGGACCGTTTTCATTAAATCGGTTGAATATATATATGGGAGCTATTTATGTAAATCTGAACCGATTTTTCCCAATTTCAATAGGGTTCGTCCTTGGGCCGAATAAGTGACCTATGCCAAATTTCATCAAATTCGGATCATAAAAGCGACCTGTACTTTGTTTACAATTTAACATGCACAGACAGACGGACGGACGGACGGACATGCATAAATCGACTTAGAAAGTGATTCTATGCATATTCTCAAAAGGAACCATGTGTCTATCTCGTTTCCTTTTGCCTGTTACAAACATATGCACAAAGACATAATACCCTGTACCACAGAGTGGTGAAGGGTATAAATACAAAAACCCATATATCTAAATAAGCTTATTAGCTAGAATTTTCAAACTTTGTGTCAGTTATTTATTTCGATATTCGATACTTATGTATCGAAACTAGTGATGTACGGTGAGAGCTTCATAACGAAAACGCGATTGCCGAAGGTGCCCCAGTCTCCCCTACATGGATTGATGTTAGTTGGTTTACATACAATGTTCTCTCGAAAAAGCGATGTCTTCTGGATACATCTTTTGGAAATACCCAAGTGGTAAATGGTGTCATATAGTCGGCCCCGTCTGTCATTACAGCCTTCCGTAATGGTTTTTGTATGTTGATTCCTAACACAAATTTTCAACATATTTGAAAATAATTTCTTTGAGATCATAAACTCAACCGATTTAAGGAATTTTGAAAGCACACCACATGGGGGAGAGTATAGGCAAATATTGAATGAAACTTATGCTAGCACCGACAATCCGTTTATACCGATAGAACAATAGTATAAAAATGTTTACAGCTTGCTTTGATTTAAGTTTTCCTTATGGTTGCCGCTTAAAAAAAGCTTTGGCTTTGTTGAATTTAACTCTGTTCGCACTTTTTACTTTTTTCGAAAAGAAATGCAAACAAGTTGCAATCAAATTTAATCGAAGCTAACTAACCACTGTTACCATCGACAAATCGACCCTTTTTAACAACAAATTCAATGGTTTATTTAACTTCGAAATTGTGCAAGTATGTGTGTATGTAACCGAACAATTTACCATTAGTAACAACTACTAATGCAACTGGAAAAGGAAAACAACAAGCTTTAGCAAACAAATCTAACTGAAAGTAGCTGCACAGAAAATAACGAACACACACAGAGTGTGGCGATAGCAACAACAAATTGTTGCAACCGAGTCGAACTCAGTGAAACCATTTTGTGGAGAACAACAAACCACGGAATTCCATTACAACGTTAGTAGTTTTCTTATTTGTGTGTTTCTGTGTGTGTGAGCTGGTTTTTTCCTTTTGTTATCCTTCATCTGATGATACAATATTTTTCGCTTGCAATTTGTTTTTGTTATTTTTTGGAACTCCCAGAGAGTTGGCATGAGAAAAATAACTTATTTTTCAATTAAATTTTCTTTTTTGCTGTTCACCCAAATAAAACAGAAAAAAAACTTTATTCCATTCAGAAGAGAATTTCATTTTTTTTTTTTTTTTGTAATTTGATTTCTTTTGTGGTATCGTATCTATCACTAATGGATTCTGTTGCAGGCGACTAACTAATACATGAGTATTTATTTATTACATCGTATAGATATATAGTGAGTGAGAGTTTGTGTGTTGTTAGAGTGACCGGATTTTGGTTCATCGTGAAGAGTGCACCACCACTCTCCATGGGAGTTAAAAATGCATAACCAGGCTGAGAGTTAGTCAGCTGACATAGAAATTTATTCTCGGATGATAGAAATTAAAACACCAATATAGACCACGAATAGAGCGAAAAGAACAAAATGTAATGGAATCCAAGAATTGTATCATTAAACATATCTGTGGCACTATAAATGGAAACAAATAACCATTAATAATTGTTACTATTGTTGAGATCTCTTCTATTCTATTCAAAAACCATGGTTAAAGCAAATGTTGGCTAATTGGAATAGAGCAAAATATTAATATTATTATAAGGTAATTTTATATTCGTCGAACCTTTAACTTACCGAAAAACGGATTTGAGTTCGGCCGAAAAATCATTGGGACCATTCTAGACCATTGGGCCTATTTTGAAAATTGACCTACAGTATCATTTTCTATGCAGACATTTTTATCACAACGTTGACCGATACATACCATTTGGAATAGCACTCCTAAGAGTAGAATAAATCTAAGTGCAATACTGCAAAGACTGGCAGACAGTTAAATTGACACACATTTTTTTACCGAACAGTAATGTGAATCTATTAGATTAGTTTTGATATCACATTAAAGGTCGACCATCCTAACTACATACACATAAAAGTTTTTGGGTTCATGTCTTCGGTCACAATATGCAAATTTCATTACTAGTCGCACTAACGTGTTGGTCCATTTGACGCGCAAAGTATTGACTGATTGTCATCGCGCCAAATAGTGACGTTTGGGTCGAATAAGGGAATAAGGTCAAACAAGACGTAACTACACTCCTGTAAACAACTAAAGCTCGCAATATTGAAGATAGAAATTCTGAACTTATATTAATGTTACTTCTGGGATGTTTGGTATTGAAAATGAGATATATCGGCCAATTTTTTTTTACGGCCGATAATCCTGTATTTTATGGAGGGTATATTAGTTTTGTTTTTCCGATATCGGTCCACCGGTCGGTATTTTAGGGTTCTTGAGCGCTGTTTTCAACCGAATTCGTAAATTTGGTACATTGGGTTCTTATTGGGTACCAAATATCCCCACTAAAAATTATAAATATAGGTCCACTTTTTCTGGTAGCCCCCATATAAGGGTACCTCCCATTTTTCAGTTGTTGGGGGGTTTTGACCGGATTTTTTCACCGAATTGGCTGTAATTTAGTAATTTGAGTTCTTATTCGGTAGCAAATCTCTCCACAAAAAATTATTAATATAGGTCAATTTTTTCGAGTAGCCCCCATATAAGGGTACCCTCAATTTTCGGTGTTTTTAGGGTTCTTGAGCGCGGTTTTCAACCGAATTCGCTGAAATTTGGTATTTTGTAGTCGTATATGGTAACAAATCTCTCCACTAAAAATTATTAATATTCATCCGTTTTTAGGGGTAGTCCCCATATAACCCCCTTTTTATACCCTTCACCACACTGTGGTACAGGGTATTATGTCTTTGTGCATATGTTTGTAACAGGCAAAAGGAAACGAGATAGACACATAGTTCCTTTTGAGAATATGCATAGAATCAGTTTCTAAGTCGATTTATGCATGTCCGTCCGTCCGTACGTCTGTCTGTCCATGTTAAATTGTAAACAAAGTACAGGTCGCATTTATGATCCGAATTGGATGAGATTTGGCATAGGTCACCTATTCGGCACAAGGACGAACCCTATTGAAATTGGAAAAAATCGGTTCAGATTTAGATATATCTCCCATATATATTTAATCGATTTAATGTAAACGGTCCCTATATAACTTTCGATTTGCACGAAATTTGGTACAGCGTAATCATTTAGGTCTAGAATGATGTCTGCCAAGTTTCGTGAAAATCGGTCTAGATTTAGATATAGCTCCCATATATAGTTTCGTCCGATTTCATGTAAATGGTGCCCCAAAGTCCCTATATATCTCTTGATTTGCACGAAATTTAGCATAACGTTTTGAATTAAGTCTAGAGTGATGTCTGCCAAGTTTCGAAAAAATCGGTCAAGATTTAGATATAGCTCACATATATAGTTTTGTCCGATTTCATGTAAATTGTGTAAATGGTTTTCCAAAAAATCGGTCAAGATTTAGATATAGCTCCCATATATAGTTTCGTCCGATTTCATGTAAATGGTGCCCCAAGGTTCCTATATATCTTTCGATTTGCACGAAATTTGGCATAACTTACTTAATTGCGCCTAGAATGATGTCTGCCAAGTTTCATGAAAATCGGTCCTGATTTAGATATAGCTCCCATATATAGTTTCGTCCGATTTCATGTAAATGGTGCCCCAAGACCCTATATATCCTTCGATTTGCACGAAATTTGGCATAACGTACTGAATTGAGTTTAGAATGATGTCTGCCAAGTTTCGAGAAAATCGGTCCAGATTTCTATATAGCTCCTACATACAGTTTCGTCCGATTTCATGTAAATGGTGCACCAAAGTAATTGACGCACCAAGGAACCAATAGAACAAAACGTTCTGAAATTAGTATAACCGTAATATTTGGATAGAGCTTCAATGTATAGTTTCGTCCGATTTCAAATAATTTAGGCATCATACTCCTCATGTTAGTCAGATTGACATCAAATTTTGCACAACGTACAAAATTGAGCATAGAATTACGTAGTTGTGTTTTCTAGAAGTAAAGACATAGCCCAACGGATGACCTATTTATATTTGTTTGAAGTCGATTTACATACTTTATGGATAGATCTAGGTAGATTCACTTATAGATAAATATCACATATTTAATTTCATCCAATTTCATGTTAATAGTCCCGTTTAATATACCCATAGTGGTGAAGGGTATATTACTGGTTTATATTAAATTAGTTATCTGATTTTTTTCGTGTGTTGGGGTTGGGTAGTTGTTAAGGGGAATAGTCAATTTTTACCCTACAAGGACGTTTTAGCCATCTGTTGTGAGCATTCCGCCTTCTGAAGATATTGTGATAAAAAAAACTCATCTCCTCAATATACTGATACCTCCTGAAGGAATGAATTGAGATAAACAATTAAAATATTGGGATCAAAATTGGCTTATACCGGTCATTAATTAGGCATAGCCCTCATATAATGATATCCCCAAATATTCACTATTTCCTACACTATGTTATCAATATTGGTCCCCCTTTAGGCATACCCTCATATAACTTTGTAATCTAAATTACAGTAATTTGAGGATTTTATTCTCTACCATGCGTTATCAGTATCAGTCCACTTTTTGGATCTTACAGATTTTAGGAAAAGTCCCCATTAAAAATTGCTGAAATTTGTATTTGGTGTACAAAATGGTTTACACAAATCGGTTTGTCGAGTTATCATATAGTCGGCCCCGCCCTACGGTATTGGGATTCAAAACTAAAATATTATCTTGGAACTTGAGCTACATCGGTCCCTAATTAGGCCTAACCCCTTATACAATGAAAACACCAAGTTGTTGCTAATATCTACACAATGTTGTCAATATTGGTCCCGCTTTAGTATGCCTCATATATAATATTGCCCTCTAAATTGGAGTATTTTCAGGATTTTATACACATATTTCACCGTGCCATGCGTTAATAATATATGTCAACATTTTAGGGTTTTGAGATTTTAGGAAAACCCCCATTGAAATTGCTGAATTTTCTATTTGGTTTACAACAATCGATTGGAAGAATTGTCGTTATACGTATGTTCCCTATGTTTTCATTTCAAAAATTTGTCAGTATTTCTATGGTGGAGGGTATCCAAAGTTCGGCCCGGCCGAACTTAACGCTTTTTTACTTGTTTATTTTATTGAAATCGGTTCAAATTTAGATATAGCTCCCATATATATTTTCGTCCCACGTTTAGCAAATGGGGCACTAAAGAGTCAAATTTAGGCCGATTGGCATACATTTTTGCACAACGTACTGAACTTGTTGTGGCCTAACGTGTGCCAAGTTTTATTGAAATCGGTTCAGATTTAGATATAACTCCCATAAATATTTTCGTCCGATTTTTAGCAAATTGTGCACCAAAGAATTAAAGGGTGCACTAAATAATGAACTGATGATTTGGGATGAACTGGAGATTATATCTTCAACAGCGCTCGGTTCACATATAGACACAGATAATGTATATAAAGTGGTCCACTTTCACGTCAATGGAATATAGCCAAAAATGGTAAAGGGTATCATATAGCCGACTTTACTACTTTACTTACTGGTTTACTTCTTAATTGGAAGAGTGGGTTTATGAAATAAATAAATATCTCATATAAGGCTTTCGGGGACGGAGACCGGATTAACATATTGCTTTAGACATAATTTGGTTCGATTTCATACACCAAAAACATACCCAATTGAAATGATTTCAGAATAGCATGTGTATGGTTTTGATCGTAGTTTAAATTCAATTTCTGATTCTTAATATTTTTAATATCGATATTCAATTCAAATTCTTCAAAGAAAACATCTCTCAACCCTCAAACGACGAACAGTGTATGGACGAGTATGTACGTATGTAAAACATCGAAAACTTTGTACCTGCAATTTGTCTCAGCCATTTGTATTGTTAGCTCTTATCGCACTTTTTTATTTCACCTGCAAAGATTTTTAGCACTGATAAATTTTTTCCCTTTCGCAACATTTTTCATCCAAACACTTTTGCCTCTGTTTTACAATTTCCAAGATTTTAAACCTTTCTAGGAATACGCATGTCCTTATAATGGAGTAAAGTGTAAAATAACATATTTTGTGTTGCTGTATCACTTTGGACACACATACATTTGCATACAATTTGTACGTGAATATTAATGCAGCAGCTACTTTCCTACAAGGACCATCTATGGTTATACACTGCGTGTCATAACTATAGACCCACCTTTAATTCAGTTGGTATGTTAGTTGACAAATAAAATGGACCCAATAAGTTATGGTTCACAAAAACACCAAACGATATTTCGGTGGCGGTTCTTTAATGGTCTTGGGAGCATTTTTTAGCCACGTAGAGCTTTATTTGACATTTCCTAGTTGTCAGATGAATTTAATGGAGTACGTTCAAGTCTTGGAAGACAAATTATTGCCATTTTGGGAAAATAGCAACAATGAAGGACTCGTTTTTCAGCAGGACAACGCGCCAGTTCATAAAAGTCGCCGTACTCAAGTATGGTTAAAATCAAAAAATATTAAAATTTCCTACCAGAATCCGATCGAGAACATGTGTGGAATCTTGACTCGTCGTGTGTAGGCGGGATACCGCCAATTCCAAACTGTTTCTAACCTCAAAGTTACTTCTTTGAGGTTAAAAACAATGAATGGTGGTCAATAGATGAAAATTTTCGAAAAAAAAATTGATAGGCAGTATGTTGGATGGAATTTTTGAACATATTTAAAATAAGGGAGGCTCTACCCATTATTGATTAAAATTATTTTATTTTATTTAAGTTTAAAAAAATAAAGTTATCTAATTTTGTAAAAGTGCATCTATAGTTATGCAACACCAGTAATTTTGAAAGTGCAGAATTCGGCGAAACCTTAAGGAATAAATTAATTATTTTTATTTTAGTACGTGTTTTTAGTCGTTTTATTGTGAACCATAACTTAATGGATCCATTTTATTTGTCAACTAACATACCAATTGAATTAAAGGTGCGTCTATAGTTATGACACGCAGTGTATTCTGGAAACGTGTTAGCAAACATATGATATGTGAACTTGATATGGGGCATTGCATAGAATTTTTATACCAGTAATTTTATGGGCGTGCTACTTCAGATATATGTTTTGGTTTTTATAATCATAATCCGACCCATATATATATATATATATATATATATATACATATATTCTTGATCAGCGTAAAATTCTATGACGTCTGGCTGTTGTAATCACTCTAGCGTCTAAACAAATTTAGATATATCGCCAAAATTTTGCATAGAGTTGTCTTTTGTCCGCAGGCAGTTCGAAGATGGGCTACATTGGTCCACGTTTAGGCATAGCTCCCATATAAGGGTACACCCCATTTGTCGGTATTTTGAGGTTTATGAGCGCGTTTTTCAACTGAATTCGCTGAAATTTGGTGCTTTGACTTCTTATTGGGTAGTAAATATCCCTACTAAAACGTATAAATATAGGTTAATTTTTTCGGATAGCCACATATAAGGATATCAAAAATTTTCGGTATTTAGGGGTTCTTGAGCCGTTTTATAACTGAATTCGCTGAAATTTTGTACATTGAATTCTTATTGGGTATCAAATTACTCCACTAATAATTATAAATATAGGTCCACTTTTTCCGGTAGTCCCCAAAGAACGGTACCCCCAAATTTTCGGTATGATCGTATTTTTCCACCGAATTGGCTGTAATTTATTACTTCGAGTTCTTATTGGGTAGCAACTCTCTCCACTAAAAATTTTATTTTTTTTTGTAGTCGTATATGGTAACAAACTTCCCTCCCAAATTGGCCCCCTTTTAAGGGTAGTCCCCATATAACCCCCATTTTTATATTAAAACTAGCTGGACTCATTGGACCCGCTTTAGGTATCGCCTCCAGGGACTTACTCATACAAATTTTTTTCTATAATGAAAAATTTCATATTGAACCAGCAGCTTCCACCCAACCTCCCGAAATAAAACCTGTGGTGACGGCCTGAATTGAAGCATTTTGGGGATCTTCCATCCTACCATGCGTTGTAAATATCGATCCACTTTTTGGGGTTTTCAGGAAAAATATGCATAAAAATTTCTGACATTTGTATTTCATGTATATCGGTGGGCATTTATGGATCTCCTCCATATAATGATATATCCTGAAGAGAAGAATTGAGATACATAACTAAACTATTGGGTTCAAAATTTACATATACCGGTCATTAATTCGTCATAGTCCTCATATAATGATAACGCCAAATATTTGCTAATTCCTACACTATGTAATCAATATTGGTCCCTCTTTAGACATAGCCTCATATAACTTTGCAATCTAAATTGCAGTAGTTTGAGGATTTTATACTCTACCATTCATTATTAATATCAGTCCATGCTTTGGGGTTTCCGATTTTAGGAACAATCTCCATTTCCAATTGCTGAAATTTGTATTTGGTGTACACAATGGTTTACATAAATCTGTTTTGTAGAATTATCGGTATAGGTTCACTTTTTGGTATTTACCTATTTATTTTTGAAGAATTTTTCTATAATGAATATAGGCTTTGATTTTCAATTTCAATTTTTAAAGAATCTTTCTTCAAGGACTATAGACGTGGATTTATAAGGAATATTTCTCAAATGACGATAGACACGGAGTTTTAAAGCATTTTTTTTAAGGACTATAGTCGCGGATTTTAAATTATCTTTCTTAAAATGTTATAGCCCTGGATTTTTAAAGAATATTTCTTGAATGATTAAAGGCCCGGATTTTTGAAGCATCTTTGTAGAAGAACTATAGTTCTTTCTTAAATGAATAAAGGCGAGGATTTTTAAAGCATCTTTCTTGAAGGACTATAGGTCTAAATATTTAAGGAAAATTTATTGTAGGGCTACATTTCTGAATACCAAAGGCCACAAGCGTATACTTTAAAACCCAATGCATGTATGAATGTCAAGTATGTTATCACCCATATACACAATGTCCACACATATATACACACACATTCGCATTTATTCTCAATGGTACATGAAGAGGATAAAAGATTACGCGTTTGGCTAAAGTATGTCTCATGTTACCAATTACGCTGCAATTAGTTTTATTGTTTAAGAGTTTTGCACCAACATTAGCAAGAAAAATACACATTGTCACACACATATACATACACACTTATAAATGTGTAACATTTGGGAGGTGAAACTGTTTTTGTGGTGCCATATACTATATGTAAGTGCACTAAAGGATTCACAATGTCGCAATCTTTATCAATAACAACAGGAGGTGGAACGAAGGAGTAGATACGACATATGTAATCTCATTTTATATAAATCTCCAGATATACATTAGCAACGCTTATCATGTCTTTCTCGCACACTCTCAGCATGAGTAAAACATTTATCAAGGCGAACATAACAACATCAATGCATTTATCCTTATTTGGAACATGATCCTTGTACATTGTAAAATTGTTAGTGGATATATAAGCCAGCGGAGGTATAGGATGACAGGTAATTTGTATATCGCACTTAATACACGTAGATACTTTTGATTCTTTGGTGAATTCATGTGAAATCTTGTCTAAAAAGGAAATGTTATGCTGCGTATTACTATTCGACAAAAGTTCATAATCATAAATGGAAGATATTCATTTGAAACACCTATAGCGGACAGGTATTTCAGGGAATAAATAGAGAATAATAACAATAAATTCTTATGAAGGAACCTTAATAAAATGACTTTATCTTGTCATTATTTTCCATATATCAATGCTACAAAGAGTGTTTAGAGTTCTAAAGGTATATGATTCCATTGGGATTATTGGTAATAAGAATGTACCAAAGACATGATATGCCGTCGTTATCACTAAAAGTATTAATGGTATTCGTAGGTGTTAATTTTCTGAAATTGTATACATCAATAAGTAGAACGTTCCAGAATGTGATAAGTTTGCCAGGGATAATGTCCAAAAAGTGAGAATAATAAGAAATTATGAATTTCGAGTTAAGTTTAGATGACCTTAGATATGAAGTTAATAATAGGACAGAATAGGCAGAATTCGTCATTTACCTATCCGAATAATACGATATATATCTAGTTATTTGGGTAAATTAATTTTTATTTATTTTTTCTTTCGTGATATCAAATCCCAGCCGAGTTTAAACCGAATTTTTGAGTTGTATGCCTTTTGTAGGGCGAAAGATCATACATGTTTTCATTGACTAATAAATCTTGCTACTAAAGATGATGCATATGGGTCCTCATAGCCTCATTATTCGGTATTTTTAAGCTATTTGGCACGTTTTTCAACAGAATTGCTTCTTATTTGAAATTAAAGATTCCTGTTGAGCAGAAAATCAACCCACAAAAAATTATCGATATTTCCGGATAGCCCTCATATAATGATGTCCCGGTATTTTTGGGAATGTTTTTTAACCAAATTGGCTGCAATTTTATTCTTTGGAAGATCATTGAGTAGAAAATCTCTCTATCGCGAATTATCAAGTTTCCGGAGAGCCGTGGGTTTGGGAACGATTTCTAAATAATCAGCTGTAATTTGTTATTTTGGGCTGGGAAGAAAATCCTCATACTAAAAATTATCAATAGCGGTCTATTTATTGAGATAGCTCATATATAGTTCGGACATAGTTGCAACCGAATTGGCTATCATTTTAGTCTTCAGATTTTCATGTGATGTCAACCTTCCTTCCAAGAATTATCCTATTGGGGGTTAAAGCACTTTTTTGGGAAATTGTTTATATCGTTAAATACGCATAAAATTACAAAATTTATTTTTCTTCGGACTGTACGATGAAATTATGATATCAAGCCATATAATTTTTATTATATTACGGGGAAGACAATTAAATAAGCTTTCGAAAATGAGAAAAATAAAAAAATCGGTTAAAAATGGACGACTTATACACATTCGAAAAAAAATAATAATTCCTTTATAAAGTAAATAAGTTATTCGCGTTTCAAATTGAAAATCTATGAGACCACGTTTTCCTCTACATTTACCGTTATAAAATTAATTTTCGAAGTGACCCAGAAAAACCATAGGTATTTTCGTGGTCCAGGGACCCCAACTAAACAGAATTTGTACATTAGAACCCCTGAAAAATTTTCCTGTCGCACAGTGTTATTCGCAGGACTTGGCCATATTTAGTTTGACCATATAAATTCCGTTCCAGAACCTAAAAGAATCTACTCATTTTATATGTTTTGCAACTTTTTACTCGAAACCCGTTCTTCCACCCACAAAACTGGTAAAACATTGAATCAAATTTAAGAGAGCACAAAACAAAATGGCGTTCTCTTTGTAAACTTTTTATTCGAGAAATTTGACCGAGTAAAAATGATAAACAGGAATGCCAACTTCTGATTGGTTGTTATGTTGATTTTGAAGTATTGTCATCTAATTTTGGCATATTTACTAGATTTGCGTTCTCGAACTTTTCCAATTATTTTGTACTCTGAGAGCTATTTTGAAATGTTTCCCTTTTACTAGATTTACTATTAAACTAGTAAGGAAAGTAGTAAAGTCGGACTGGGCCGACTATATGATACCCTTCACCACTTTGGGGATATTCTACATATGTATCCTTACAGATGTCGTATTTTCGAAAGGAACATGGATTTCATACTTTTTAAATAGACTTTAAGCTAACTTTACGCACGCTATTTGGTATGCTTCACTGTTTAAAATGTAATATCAATAAAGCACAAATTAATTGTTTGGTTTACAATCAAAATGAATTTATACTAATTTCAGTGCGCTATGGGTCTTTAGTACACCATTTACTTAAGATCGGACGAAAGTATATAGAGGAGCTATATGCAAATCTGAACCAATTTCAAGAAAACTTGACGCACACAAGGTTATACAGTATTTTTCGGTTAATTTCACATCAACATTTGCACAAATTATAGTTCAATTAACTAGGAACCAATTATCCGAACCCGAGGAACAAATTATTATGCAATTAACAGGTGAAAAGTAAAAGGAAGTTTATTTTTGATGACATGAATTTTGAACCAATTAAGAGGGAAAATCAAGTAACAGGGTTTAATTATCCGAGAAAATTTACATTTATTTTCCTATGAAATATTTCTTGCCCCATCATGTGGTTCAATTAAGCGTGGAAACCAATTAACCGTAGGTTCAATTAACAGAAAAATACTGTAGTAACTTCAGTACATTGTAAAAAATTGTGAGCGGGTCGGCCAATCTTTGGTTATTTAGTGCACAATTTACATTAAATCGGACAAAAATATATATTGGAGCTATATCTAAATCTGAACCGTTTTTCACGAAACTTGGCACACAACCTAATTCAGTACTTTATGCCAAATTTCGTGCAAATCGAAAGATATCTAGGGGCTTTGGTGCATCATTTCTATTAAATCGGACGAAAATATATGGGAGCTATATCTAAATCTGAACTGACTTCCAGGAAACTTAACACACATCATTCTAGACCTATTAAAGTAGACTGTGCCAACGAAAATATATACGGGAGCTATATCTAAATCTAGGCCGATTTTCGCAAAACTTAGCACACATCATTCTAGACTTAATTCAGTACTCTATGCCAAATTTCATGCAAATCGAATGATATATAGGAACTTTGGTGCACCATTTACCTTAAATCGGACGAAACTATATATGGGAGCTATATCTAAATCTAAACCGATTTTCTCGAAACTTGGCACACATCATTCTGGACCTAATTCAGTACTCTGTGCCAAATTTCATGCAAATCGAAAGGTATAGAGGGACTTTGGTGCCCCATTTACCTTAAATCGGATGAAACTATATATGGGAGCTATATCTAAATCTGAACCGATTTTATCGAAACTTGGCACACATCATTCTGGATCTAATTCAGCACTCTGTGCCAAATTTCATACAATTCGAAAGGTATAGAGGGACTTTGGTGCCCCATTTACCTTAAATCGGACGAAAATATATATGGGAGCTATATCTAAATCTGAACCGATTTTTCCCCATTTCAATAGGGTTCGTCCTTGGGCCAAATAAGGGACTTGTACCAAATTTCATCCAAATCGGATTATAAATGCGACCTGTACTTTGTTTACAATTTAACATCTACAGACGGACAGACGGACGGACGGACATGCATACATCGACTCAGAAAGTGATATGCATATTCTCAAAAGGAACCATGGGTCTATCTCGATTATTTTTGCCTGTTACAAACATATGCACAAAGGCATAATACCCTGTAGCACAGTGTGGTGGGGGGTATAAAAAGTACTGGGACAGACCAATAGATTTGACAAAATTATGTAAGAAAAATGTTTAATTTTCAGCCACAAAAACAGTACTTTCCCTTCTTTAAAAAAAACGTGTGGCACAAGCAAAACACCTAAATAGGGCGGGACAATTAAGTGAAGGTTGTTACAAAACATTAATCCAATTGACATTTTTTTAATCGGCATTGTTCTCCTTTGGTCATTTCGTTACCGGTTTTACTTGCTCCATAAATATGCATAGGTGTGTACTCTAAAATCATATCCCCAAAATAAAACAATTTTGTAATTAATGTTAAAAAAATAAAATTTCTCTCTTTCATTTCAGGTAAGTTCTCAAAGTCATCTTGTCACTTAAAATCAAAAAGGTAAACTACAAATATAGCTTAATTAAGTTTTCATATCAAGAAAAACTAATGGTTTCCATAAAATTACTGTAAAAGGATTATAAATCCTTTATACTACAACACACATTTTGTTTGTTTTGTGGATAAAGAAATTTGGTTTTGAGGTCTCTGCCAGAGCAAAGAGAATTTGCAAAAAAAAAAAAAAAAAAAAAAAAAACAACCAGTAAGGAAAGTAGTATAGTCGGACTGACCCGACCCGACGAACCGATTTTCGCGAAACTTAATACACACCATTCTAGACTCAATTCAGTACGCTATGCCAAATTTCGTGGCAATCGAAGGATATATAGGGACTTTGGTGCACTATTTACCTTAAAGCGGTCGGAACTATATATGGTAGCTATATCTAAATCTGAACCGATATTCACGAAATATAATACACATCGTTCTAGACATAATTTAGTACGCTATGCCAAATTTCGTGGCAATCGAAGGATATATAGGGACTTTGGTGCACTATTTACCTAAAATCGGACGAAAATATATTTGGGAGCTATATTTAAAGCTGCACCCATTTTCACGAAATTTAACACACATCTTTCTAGACATAATTCAGTATGCTATGCCAAATTTCGTGCAAATCGAAGTATATATAGGGACTTTGGTGCACTATTTACCTCAAATCGGACGAAACTATATATGGGAGCTATAACTATAACTGAACTGATTTTTACGAAATTTAACATATATCTTTCTAGACTTAATTCAGTATAGTGTGCCAAATTTCGAAGGATATATAGGGACTTTGGTGCACCATTTACATATAATCGGACAAAAATATATATGGGAGCTGTATCTAAATATGAACCGATTTTTCCCAATTTCAATAGGGTTCGTCCTTTGGCCGAATAAGTGACCTTTGTCAAATTTCATCCAATTCGGATTATTAATGCGACCTGCACTTTGCTTACAATTTAACATGGAAAGACAGACAGAACCATGTGTCTATCTCGTTTTCTTTTGCCTGTTACAAACATATGCACAAAGACATAATACCCTGTACCACAGTGTGGTGAAGGGTATAAAAATATAAATTTGTCAATCAAATTGAACCAACATAAGTAAAATGGCTAACTATGGTAGAAGTACTAACAACAATGGAATGCAAAGAAGGATCTTGTCTGTATGTAGTACGTGTTTGCCTGTCCTTAACAAACAGAACAATCGCTTTAACTGGAAACCGAATGGTGCAGAACAAGAGTAGGAAATCATCTTTAACACTATACCAATGATAAGAGCTGACGAAAATAAAAACAAGTAACAGAGAACAAGAAAAAATTTGTCACGTTAGGTGCTAGTAAAAAAACAGAAGTCGGGCGGGACCGTATCATATACACATGATCAACTATATTTAAGTCTGAACCGCGGACGTCAACATGCATTAATTTCAGGACGCTGTGCCAAATGTTGTCTTAATCGGACAAACATTGACAGTATGGTGCAGTATTACGGAAAATCGGAGGATATGGAGGATATAATATATGGGAGTTATATCTAAATCTGAACCGATTGCAATAAAACTTCGCATTTATTAATCCAGACCTAATTCTGTGCGCTGTGCAAAATTCTGTCTCAATCGTAAAAATATTGGCAATATGGCGCACCATTTACATAAAATCGGAGGAAACTATATATTGGAGCAGTATCTAAATCTGATCCGATTTCAACAAAACTTCGCATACTTAAATTTGGACTTAATTCAGTACGCTGTGCAAAATTTTTATGCAAATCGGCCTACGTTCGATTCTTTGGTGCTCCATTTACATAATCAACAAAACTTGGCATATATGATTCTAGCACCTAAGTTTGGTGCCAAGATTTTATACTACCACCAAGACTTCATAACACAAGAATAAAGATACAAGAACTTCGCACATACATATCTATATATTGATTGTCATATGCCGTATAAAAGTTCCATACACGAGTAATGGATTTTTATTAACACATGCCTCAGCACATGAACCACATGAAAGTGTATAATGTTGATTGAATTTCTTGACTTGCATTGAATAAGCGGCACAAAAAGTTGATCCTTGTAACCAAAGTTATGGTGTAGAATTATATACATCACTAGACAGAATGAGAGATTGAGGATATTCTAAAATATGATATGCTAGTATCCAAATCTACATACACATATGTATGTGCGTATGCACTTCTACCAAAAACTTTCATTTTTATTGATGCATTTTTCTTGTTTCTTTGCCTTCAAATTTTTGACACTTTTGTTATGAACATAAAATTGATATATGCTGAAATAAATTGCAATTAAACTTTTGTTTAATGGATAATATTGAAAAACTTATGAAGGAGTGCATATAGAATAATAGGATTACTTTGATATGTATAATCCGTAAGTTCAGTAGACAAATTGGAGTGAATAACTAACAACTAAAACTGAAAGGTTAATAAATGTCGCATAGCTTTTTCAAAAATAGAGATATCTTGCTGGTTTTTTATACCATTCAACACACTGTTGTACGGGGTATTATGTCTTTGAGCATATGTTTGTAACAGACAAAAGGAATCAAGATAGACCCACGGCTCCTTTTGAGAATATGCATAGAATCACTTTCTGATTCGATTTACGCATGTCCGTCCGTCCATGTATTTGTGTGAACAAAGTGCAGATCGGATTTATGATCCGATTTGGATGAAATTTGGCAGAGGGTATTAAATTGCATATAGAGTGATAACAAAAAACAAATGGTGTATGCAACGGTTGCTCAATTAGGTCCATGTGTTTATATATAGCACCCATACATAATTTTACTCGATTTCATACAAATGGCACACCAAAGAATCCAAGTCTGCCCGTTTCAATTTTTCATTGATTTCAGAATGGTTTTTTCAATTGGTTCAAATATCGATTTAAATAGCACATTTAATTTTGCTCAATCCATCTCCGTGGTCCTCCAAAGATTCCATGTCTGTTCTATCTGCAGTATATTGTAGATATTAACATCTCTTGTATGTACACAAAGTGATGAAGGGTATCATATAGTCGGTCCCGTCCAACATTTGAACTTTCCTTACTGGTTCAGTTTTAAATCAGGTATTTTATTTGCTTAAAAAAACAAAAGCATTAATGTGAAATTCACAAAAAAATAAATAATAACACTGTGCTAAAGAACAACAAAAATTTATTCATGGGTTCTAATGCACCAATTCTGTTTAGTTGGAGGCCCTGGACTACGAAAATACCTTTGTTTTTTTGGGTCTCTTCGAAAATTAGTTTTATAACGGTTAATGTAGAGAAAAACGTGGTCTCATACTTTTTCAATGTGAAACGCGAATAACTTATTTACTTTATAACGGATTTATATATATTTTTTTTCGAAGAGTAGAATTTTGCCTTTCAAACAAGATATGTATTTGGTAAATCGGTTGAGGATTGGCTGAGTTACAGTGGTTTAAATGTGAAAAAATACGCATAAAAAGACAAAATTTATTTTTCTTCGGATTGTACGATGAATTTATGATATCAAGCCGTATAAGTTTTATTATACTACGGGAAAGAAAATTAAATACGCTTTCGAAAATGAGAAAAATTAAAAAATGGATAACTTATATATAAGGACTCCAACTAAACAGAATTGGTACATTAGAACCCCTGAATAATTTTCGTGTCGCACAGTGTAATTTATGGATAAGGTAATTGTCTCAATTTTTACTTGGACAAAACGAAAGCAACTCTACAGTATAAACAAATGAGGTCTAAATCACTTGAATTCGACTAAGTGGAAAAATATTATGTTCCCGGATGGATTAAAGTTAAATATTAAGAGAATAATTGAAGGCTCGAACATCAATATTGCAAGGGTACTTGGAAGCATGGAGGGGAGTCAATAATGGTATGGAGATGTTTATACCCTTCACCACACTGTGGTACAGGGTGCTG
>NW_026879120.1:0-25570 GCF_032173495.1 Musca vetustissima
AGCATAAATTTACATAAGGTGGGACGAAAATATATATGGTAGCTATATCTAAATCTTAACTGATTTCAACAAAATTTCGAATACATCAATCAGGACCTAATTCAGTACGCTGTGCAAAATTTTGTCTCGGACCCACCTTGAGAGTTTGGGCACAATTTACATAAAATCGGACTAAAATATATATGGGTGCTATATATAAATTTGAATCGATTTTAACCAATTTCAATAGTGTTCGTCCTTGGGTCAAATAAAAGACCTGTGCCAAATTTCATCCAGATTGTTGGCTCGAATTTGATTTTTAAGGTCCACACGGTTAACACCCCTCTTTCTACTAAACATGTTCAATAGTGATTCACTTTTTAAGGAGTATAACGCTACACGTGCTTCAAGCAAATTAGCTGTAACTTTATATTAAGTTTTTTGACGGATTTAACCGATTTATCATATTCTTATTGGGTGTCAAATCGTGTTACCCAAAATTATAAAGGTTTGGTATTGGTATTGCTAGGTGACCATATGTCCTCTTTTTTAGAGAACAACTGGCTGTCATCTATAACATGAATATTCTGGAAATGTCATCTATTTCTATAATTTGTCATTTGTAGTTATACATATGTTTAAATCCTTAATCAATATTTATGCGGAAGTGTCTTGCAGCGCTTGTACTGTTCCAAATTCCGTGTTTTTGGTAGGCCAGTTCCAGCCATATGTCCCAATCGACTAAAGGAATATGGAATGGACTCCAAGTGAAGGAGGGTATAATGACGTTTTTACTTGCTCCGGATCCACTGGCAGGTTCTCCAATGCTCCTTGCTCATCTTTAAGATATACAATTCGTAACATATCATGAATTTATAAAAGTCAATGATTTGAAAGCGTTGTTCGTTTGAAAGACAATTCATGGTTAACTTATAGATCGAAATAAAAATGTTGGTTTCTTAATCCCTTATTACACTTACCTTTATTCCTTTGTTATACAAATCATTCTATGGGTTATATACTACCCGGAAGCCTGAAACTAAAATGATACAATATGTTAAAATTAATATTAATAAAATTATATCACATGGATATATGCTTATATAAGATTTTAAATTAGGGCTTTTGTCAATGATGTTTCTTTATCAAAGAATATCAAAAAATAAATCCTTCCAGTTGTGTGCTTTTAAATACACTATCATCATATTTATCTATGATATTATACCTTCAATTGCCAAAAGCAATAAAATATATGTCCATTAGTATTTTTTTTGGGTTCCATCATTTTATTATTCTGGCACAAATCTATAAATATTCACGCTCTGCTCTTTTTGATCTGTGACATGTGAAAACTCATCTATCGCATATTATCATTTCAAGTTGTAAAATATAATCGCAAACATATGAGAGTACATGCCACAACAGTAAGCAAAATATCAAGTGATAAAAGTCAGTCAAGTCAGCAGAATACTTCGTTTTCTACTTGTTCGCCAATTGTTGCAAACATGACATGAGCAACACAACAGCAACAATAACATCATCTTACAAGTGTGAAAGTAAGTGCATCGCTGTAGTAGTACTTGATTGCACTTACTTTACACACACCGACACACACATACATACACTCGCGAACATAGTGTAATAAGCCATGTTGCATTATGGCTTATTCATCGTTACATTGCACTTGGGTATTGCCAAGCATATTGAACATCGACAACAGCATGCAGCAGCAAATACAGAAAAAAATGCGAGTTCACAAAAAACAGACATGTTTACAAGGGGAAAAGTCATAAGATCTCTACCGATTGATTGGAAAATCGGTAGGGGACCTGGATGACAGAGTTTGACATGTGATTATCGTGATTGCATCATGGATTGAGCGGAAATATTTATGTTGTAAACAAACAAAAGAATGACTACGACATATTTTCAGTTCCAGGGTGGACGTTGCTTTTTTTAATAAAATGATATTTTGCTTTTGAGTTGCTTTGTCAGGTTTTTTGTTGCAGCTGAATTGAAATTTCGGGTTGTAGAATGACTTAGAATATTTTTTCAAGGACCATTAGAGCAGTAGGCGTTGATTTTTAAAGAATATTTTTTCAAGGACCATTACAAGGCGTGGATTTTTTAAAGAAAAATTTATCAAGGACCATTACAAGGCGTGGATTTTTTAAAGAAAAATTTATCAAGGACCATTACAAGGCGTGGATTTTTTAAAGAAAAATTTATCAAGGACCATTACAAGGCGTGGATTATTTAAAGAATATTTTTATACCCTTCACCACAAAGTGGTACAGGTTATTATGTCTTTGCGCATATTGTTGTAACAGGCAAAAGGAAATGAGATAGACACATGATTCCTTTTGAGAATAGGCCTACGATCACTTTTTAAGTCGATTTATGCATGTCCGTCCGGCTGTCCATGTTAAATTGTAAACAAAGTACAGATCGCATTTATGATCCGAAATTTGGCACAGCTCATCTATTTGGCTCAAGGACGAACCCTACTTAAATTGGGAAAAATCGGTTCAGATTTAGATATAGCTCCCATATATATATTTAACCGATTTAATGTAAACGGTCCCTATATATCTTTCCATTTGCACGAAATTTGGCACAATGTACCGAATTAAGTATTGAACAATGCGTGCTAAATGTCGTGCAAACCGGTTCAGATTTAGATATAGCTTCCATATATATTTTCGTCCGATTTTGGGTAAATAGTGCACCAAAGTCCGTATAAATCCTTCGATTTGCACGAAATTTGGCACAGCGTAATGAATTAGGTCTAGAATGATGTGTGTTAAGTTTCGTGAAAATCGGTTCAGATTTAGATATAGCTTCCATATATATTTTCGTCCGATTTAAGGTAAACGGTGCACCAAAGTCCCTATATATCATTCGATTTGCACGAAATTAGGCATAGCTTACTGAATTGAGTCTAGAATGATGTGTAGTAAGCTTCAGGATAAATTTATCAGATTTTGATAGAGCTCCCACATATGCATATATATTCGTCCGATTTTACATAAATGGTGCACCGAACTCATAATGTTTGTCCGATTATCACTAAATTTTCACAACGTATCAAATTTAGACTTGACTGACGTTATTGCGTCTTGAGGAAATTGGTGTTTATGCAGCTATAGCTCCCATATGTATTTCGAAAGGGTGCCTGATTGAAATTTGTCCCATGCAGATGACTCTTAATCTGCCCGAAGGAAATGAAATTCATCATAGGTTTCAGAAAGACATGAGTATGTTCCTTCGAGGTAACATTGACATGCAATTGTAGGGATACATACCCAAAGTGGTGAAGGGTATCGTATAGTCGACCCAGTCCGACTTTAATACTTTCCTTAAAGGTTTCAATATTGTTTAGTTTGCGGAATAACATATGTATGTCAATTTTCACACAAAATTTGTATATAAAAGATATTTTTCCCCATAACATATATACTAACTTCTTGTGCTGGTATACTCTTTAAATGTTGGCCATAAACAATGCTTCGAGATGTTGCAAGCTCCTGATAAATATTAAATTAAGGCAATTCAATAAATCCTACTATTATGTTCCCTTTCTCTTAATGAATGGTACTTTTAATCTCCCCAAATACCACATCCCCCCATCGCTGTTACTATTAGATAAATTGTCGAAAGGTTTATAATTTCACCTGCTCATAACGCTTCCACACATTAAAAATGATGCATGAAATAAAACAAAGGATAAAACATTTAATAAGCTTAACAGTTTTATTATTACACCAATTAACTTTACAAATTATAACGCTACTAGAACACAAGTACTAACCCAAACTATAATATCCCATCACATTAGCCCCAAAAAAAATGGGAAACCGGCAAATTAATTTAATAAACAACACCAACAACACAATGAATGAGTGAATGTACCAACCTGCCATTCTCCAACCAACGGACGAACGAACGGATAAATGAATGAATGCGGTAAAATTATGAAATTATATGCCAGCAGGTACATCAAAAGTCAACACTCTTTGCCACAATACTAACTACAAATTCCGGAATGATAATAGGCAACAATGTATAGTACCAGACCGTAACGTACCACTGCCACCATGGCAAGGTACAAGTAAGTGTACGTAAACGTTAACCTACTTTAACATCCTCTCCTGAAATTAATCACTCTTATGATTGCGATGACTGACTTGGCCGAATGGTAATGGTGATGTTGATGGTGACTGTGACCACGACACGATAAAAATTGTTACCATTTCCAATGCCACACCAGGTGTGCCCACAACCAAAAATTATTATGAAGTTTGTATGTGTGTGTGTCTAAATAACAGTTAAATGAACGACCACGACGACAATAATGATTAGGATGCCCGGTTTGTGGTGGTGTCGCCGTTGTCCCTATCGCTGGCCGTTCGTGCAATAAAATATTTTCGTTTTATGTGTGGAAAATTGTGTAATTGTTACAAACTCATAAAATTGTCCAGATATTCGTCTAGTCCATTCCACTCCACACCACTCTACTCTACGTACATTATAAAGTACATAAAATATATGGCAGTACATCCGTGGTGTTGAGAGTATTCCTCGGTGGAAATGGCAAATATAATGACCGCCATTATTCACTTAAAACACGACACAAATATTCATAATAAAGTTATTTCGATGGCCCAAAGAAAATGACCACCTAATGGAATGTTGGTGAAGAGTGGTGGATAGACAGCGGGAAATGTTAAACATTTAATTTTGACATTTGTTTTTTGTTTCATGCTGAGGTTAATAAATCAAAGGCAACCAACACGAAATAGGAAGTAAAATATAGACTTCTAGTAGATGTAAATAAATCTTCTTTTAAAGTCAACAAGGAATCAGACCGACTTTTGAAAACTGACTATTAGAACCTACAGTAACACATGGTTATCCATTACGTGGTTTCAAAAGTAAGCGTAAACCAGTAAGGAAAATTCAAAATTCGGACGGAGCCGACTATATGCTAACCTTCACCTATTTCAACATATAAAAGACATGCTCTCACGATCCTTTATGTAAATTATTGTTGGATATATTGCCGATATATACCTTCTTTAAAATTTTTGACCGTATATGTACAATAACCTTACTTACTTACTTAGCTGGCTTGTGACAGAACTTTTGTTCCATAAGCCGAGCTTAGAAAATATTTCCAGGCGCGTCGGTGTTTTGCGCAGTTTTTCCAATTTGAAAGACCATTTTCGGTAATTTTGTCTTCGACTTGATCTTTCCATCGTATTCGTGGCCTACCCCTTCTGCCTGAACCATCAGCTGCTTCGCTTTTATATGCCTTCTGGGCTGAGGCATCTTCATCCATTCTCACAACATGACCTAGCCAACGTAGTCGCTGCAGCTCAATACGTCTAATAATGTCGATGTCCGAGAATAGCTGGTACAACTCTTGGTTCATTCGACGGCGATATTCACCGTCAATGCAGATAGGCCCATAGATCTTCCCGAGAATTTTTCTCTAAAACACTCCAAGAGCTGCCTCATCTGCTTGCGTAAGTACCCATGCTTCAGATCCATATAACAGCACGGGTAGTATCAGCGTCTTGTAGAGTGTGAGTTTGGTCTGGCGGGAGGTGGCTTTGCTTTTGAGTTGCTTGCTCAGACCATAGTAGCATCGGTTGGCCATCACTATCATTTCTCGAATTTCTAAAATGATGTCATTTTTGACTACCTCGATGCTGTAGTTCTCCGGTTTCACAGTTGGTCCGAGTCTTCTGGGCGTCTTGCGATACCACGTACAACAACCTTTCGATAGAATAAACGTAGAATCTTTGGGGGACCAATGACATTAAATCGGACAAAATGAAATTTATGCATGTCATTCTGAAATCTATGCAAAATTCCATGTCAATTGGGCAGAGTTGGAGTCGTTGCTGTACTATTTGTATGAAATCAAAAATTATGTATAAGAGGTATATTTAATTATGGTTTTATTTGATGAAAAATTAATAAAACTACACCGAGTGAGAAATGTACTTCATCGCTAAAGAAGATGTTGTAAGAAAAAATCGTCGTCCAGTTTTACCAGAGCTGGACTTTATATGGATGTTGGTGTATATCTGAATGAACTCTTCAGTTGCTCTTCAAATATCTTCACAATTTTGAGAATTGCTTCCGTAGTTGGACTATTATGTAGACCATAATCTACTCTTAAAGCGCGATATGTGGTGTGCAAAATCACCACCTCAGCCTTATGGAAATATTGGTTTTAGAACCCATGCTCTTTTGAACCAAATCCGCTTCAGAAAGTTTGAGAACATAATTTATGAAAACATACGTAGGAGGCTTGTGGCATAACATATGTTTATACCTTATATAATTTCGATATAGCTCTTAAAAACGCTTACCATTGCTCGTAAGCCATATATTGGAATTGTTTTCTCTTGTTTGTCCAACCAGGGAAATTGACAGAAAAAATAATCGTGTTCGAATGTACCTTACAAAAAGTGCATAGTTAATCATGTGTGTAGTTTTACCAGCCACTGCAACTTTCTGCTATATAGATCCTTCCTGCCTGGTACTTCCCCCATAAAGTGTCACATTTTGGACAATTTTAAATTTAATATAAATTCCCACTTTAACACTAGACTGTAATTCAGTATACCTCCACAGACCTTAGGCTGAGGATATATATATATATATATATATCTGTTGCCATAACGGAATGATAACAACACCAACATGGACATGAGCAGTCTCGGGGGAACTGAACGGAATTTTTAATATAGTGCCTATGTCAATACATAGACATAAAATAAAAATTGTCTGCTAGGATTTGTTCATCTATGTACACTTTTTAAACGTAGGTTCATTTTTCAACAAAAATATTATCCCAGAACTTTATACAATTAGAAATTATAAATGGGATATGCGGTAAATTTTATAGAATTGCAGAAACAGGTATTATACCAATATACAGTCTTCTTAGATATTTGCACCCTCATGACTGATTAGTGGCCAACAGTTCCTACTTCTTACCCTGAAATATTTTCCGAAACATGTTTTCCAGGGATAAACAATTTTACACCGAGAAGTTTTGGTTGATTTGCACCGATAAATATTGACTCATCTTTATCAAAACAGCCATTCCATTAACGTTCGGCTTATAACTGTGACCTATAAAGCGACTTGAAAAAACACTCTCAAAACAAGTTAAAACGATGTAAAGTTCGGCCTGACCGAGCTTTTATACCCTCCACCATGAGGGTAGCATTCAAAATATGTGTATATGTGCTCCTAGGAGAAAACATATATTATAACAGGACCTTGAATGTACCGGAAAATACTATTACTTAAAAGGGAGCTAGTGTTTTATGGGGCTATATCAAAAAGGGGGATCGATATTGATCAAAATATCATAGTACAGCCAATTCGGTTAAAGAACGTGTCCAAAATCCCCTAAATACCGAATATTTGGTGCTACCATTGTGTGGGGGCTACCTTGAAACTTGGATTAATATTAATAGGTTTTGGTACGGACATATGCTATACAATAAGAACCCAAAATACAAAATCCCTAAAATATCAAATATTGGAGTACAACAAAACGTGAACCGATATATCCCATTTGCTCTATCTTAAATACTACAATCTCTATCGTGATTTCAACCAACACACCGACATAAATCGACATAGAATTTTATTCTGATTAAGAATCTATATACATGGTGGTCTCCGGTGAATATTTCGATGTGTTGCAAACGGCATGACATATTTAATATACACTCCAACTTATGGTGGAGGGTATAAAAAACGAAAAATATAGGCGTCGTCTTTAACCATAACTGCAGCTTCATGAAAAATTTCACAACTTTCAGCTAAAAATTTAAGATCACTTCTGTGATAAATATTTGCGTATATACACATCCGAGTACATTCACAAATATTATTGATAACAATTTCAAGATCATCCCAACTTCTTGGATATACAATGAACTTCTCCAGTCTATTTACCAAATATTGACCGATCATCTGAAAACAGCGATGCTTATTCCATGGTCAGATCTACTTCTCAATGTAATATTGTTATCTCTAAATATCTCTAAATACCAAAGTGATAATTTTGGTCCTGCATGCAATATTTCGTAACGATTGATCCATTACTGTGGCGTCTACTGTAGATACAAATTATGATAGATTCACCTTTCCCATTTTTTGTTTTCCATAATTTCAATGTGTTTACAAAGAATTCCATACGGAAATTAAAAAGTGGCGACGAAAAAATGAGGTTTTGGCTATTAAAACCTGTTTCTGAAACAACATGCCGTGAGATTTTTGGCCAGTGGAGAAGTTGCTACTTTTGGGACGATTTGTGAGAGCTAACATTGCTGGGGTGCACATTGATTCTTCTCTCATTCGTTTTTAAACTTTCTTCGTGAATTGTAGTGTATCACTGCCAACAAACGGAAAAGTAGCGACGCGATCATTTGCTTCAAAGTGCTTCTTCCACGAACTACTTTCAGTGATTTTGGATCTTTTCGATCGACTTCTGTTGATTCGGTATCATATGTTTTAATTCATAATTCGACATCTGTGAGAATATTAATAGCATATTTAAAAGCATTGCCAATTTGGCGCAATTGTCAAATTGTGCGGGATCCGACGAAAACAAATCGAATTTTGAGGCCAGGCATTCCAATGTCGAACTTATGCTGGTTGAAGTGCAATAATGCCCCTTTTTCACGAACTTGCATTATTAGTCGAACCACCGCACCACTGCCTTCTTTTAGGCGACCTTCATCCTTGAACGAGTTTTTCACAGTGCTGCAGATGTTTTTTCATCTTTACGTGTTACATTTTCCATATATTCAATACATTATACATATTTCACTGGTGTTTTAGATATCAAATTCATATAGTTCTTCTATATGAAAATGTACTTGGAGTTGGAAAGGATCCTCAATGGACTCCCCGTCAATTAAAAGTGTTTCACGCTATCATCAAAAGCTTTGAAGATTTACCCTCAAATTAACCCCATCCGTTGTCAAGTGACATTTTTGAATTAACATTTTTCACCACCCTCAAACATTAACTAATTTTAAGTTTTTGTTTTTACTTCAACAACTTTTAAACTGACATTATTCAATAGTTTCCCCTTTTATAATTTATAATTATTTTTTTCTTGTTGTCTTCTTTGTTAGTTTTTGTGTAGTGTTCTGGTGGTGTTGCACTCTATCTCTCTCGACTATTTAACAATTCATAAATCATTTTTGTAGATTGTATTTTCATACAGCTCTGGTGGTCTTCAATGGATATCAATTACGATGTCACCCCCTGTTTTCGTTTCTTTATTTTTTTCTGGTGCACAATCATATTTCATCAACTCGTCAAATGACATTGAGGGGAAAATTAAGAAGATAAAGAAATTTGCAAGTTTCTCCACAAGTTTGTGAGTGAGTGTGTGTATGTGTGTGAGTCTGTGCTTGTGGGTCTTTGTACGGAGCTGCCAGAAAGGACAAACTTTGTGTTCGGAATACTCCTTCATTGTCGGAGCACAGCTGTCATCTCGTGCGCTTTTGTATGTGCTATTTATAAATAATAAAATGTCATAGGAAACTAGGGTATTAAACCTCAAAAACTCATAAACATTTTTAGCCACTGAAATGCATACAATTTTTAATCCGTTTCATATCCATCCGTATAATCACAGATACACTCGAAGATAGCACAGAAGGACGACAGCAAATAATTTGTGATGGTTGGAGAATATTTTTAAAAAGGGGTTATCACATTAGAACATTAAATGTTCTAAAAATTTAGAAATGTAATTATGAAATTATAATTATTTCAAAATATATTTTAAGTCAATTTTGCATATTTTAATTATTATATCAAACTTTAATATCCTTGTGTAGTTACCCTATGACCATTTCTATTTGTATAAATTATACTTTGCACAATTCTTCCAAGCTAAGCTAACCAATGACAGAACGACAGACGACTGAAGTAGAAATGAGTTTTGATACATGTTGCACATTCCTACAGACTGATATAGACATACCAAATTCGTACATATAGATACTACACCAGTCAGAAGTTATGACTGACTTATAGTTGAACATAAAACGGTCTCATTCTGTCCCCCAAAAATATACTCATTTATCTTCATAAATCGTTGCAGTTTTTCGGGTTTGCTTTGAAAGTCGCTGATGCTGAACAATCTACAATGTTTGGCCATTGAAGAAGAATGCGATAATATAAATAAGTAAAAGTGTAGGTCTTATTGAGTTGGATTATTAAAGATAAAATTTTAATTTATTCATGAGAATATATTTTGTTTTTCCGAACTGAAATAAAACCAATAAGGAAAGTACAAAAGTCGGACGGGGCCGACTATACATGGGTATATACAACAGATGTTAATATCTACAATATCCTGTAGATAGAACAGACATAGAATCTTTGGGGGATCATTGTGATGGAATCGGGCGAAATTAAATGTGCTATCTAGATAGATATTGGAACCAATTGAGAAAAAAACCCCATACACATACCATTCTGAAATCAATGAACAATTGCATATCAAACGGGCAGACTTGGATTCTTTGGTGTACCTTTTGTATGAAAGCGTGTAAAATTATATATGTTATATATATATATATATATATAAACACATGGACCTAATTGAGCAAGATTTGCATACACCATTTAATACCCTCAGCTAAATTTCGTGTAAATCGGACAAACATAGGCCCTTCGGTGCACCATTTACATAAAATCGAACGAAAATAAATATAAGACCAATATCAAAATCTGAACCGATTTCAACATACCTTATCAAATATCATGTTTTCCTCAATTGCATTTGCTATGCAAAATTTTGTCCCAATTGGACAAATATTAGAAGTTTGGTGTATGATTCACAAAAAATCGGAAGATATTATATATGGGATCTATACCTCAATCTGAACCGAAATAACAAAAATTCTCGGACATCCGTCTGGACCCAATTCAATACTCTGTTCAAAATTTTGTCCAAATCGGACAACTATTGGGAGTTTGGTGTAAGAAAAACACGTGAGCGGGAGCAAATCGAGATGTACAGGAGTCATAATGAAGTCCGGAAATTTTACGACGAGTAAAATACCAAACCAAAGGCTTTGGTGCAGGCATATCCTCCTGTAGAGATGAAGAAGGACACCTGATGACCTAAACAGTCAGCGTATTGAGGATCTGGAAGGATAATTTTGAAAAGCTTCTGGTAACAAATAGTGACGGTGAAGAAAATACCCCGAACCAATACGATATGACGGTATAAATTGTATACCACCAAGCCAAGATGAGGTCAGAGTTGCAATCAGTCGCATGAAGAATAATAAAGCAACAGGTGCCGAACTATTGAAGACTGGGAATCAGATGCTAGACAGGAGCATGCACCAGCTGATTAGTACAATTTGGCTGGAGGAATGTATGCCCTATGTTTGGAACCTCAGCATACTGTGTCCCGTGCACAAAAAAGAAGACAAGACGATATGTGCCAACTATATAGGGTTCACACAAGGAGAGGAGACTTATATTCCTCTTCTTGTGTGAACGACTGAAGCCAATGGTCACTGACATTATTGGACCATACCAATGCGGCTACAGACCTGTAAATCCACCATCGACCAGATTTTCACTCCGCATATTCATTGACACATTCCAACTGTTCGTCGACACATTTAACCTACATTGGTTCCGCCATAAAGAAAACTAATGACATCAATTTTGAAATACGTAGAAGGATAGTGTTGGCCAACAGATCCTACTATGGTCTAAGTAAGCAATTCTGACACAAGGTCACCTCTCGCCAGACCAAACTCACACTCTACAAGACGCTAATACTACCCGCGCTGTTGTATGGATCTGAAGTATGGATCGCAAGCAGATGAGGCAGCCTTTGAAGCCGCCAAATATATCGAATTTTTACTAACTATATGTCAAGTCCAATTAATGGTGAAAGCCAGAAGGTTTAGTAGCCAGATTATTATATTGGTTCTTTTACATACCCGTGCTTTTCTGGTGGATTTAATCGGGTAATTTCCACATAATCCACAGCTGATAAACGTCTTTGGCCAAACGACCCTTGAGAAGAATAGACCCTCAGTTACATTCGATGATATGAAAATGAGAATATTAATCATTTTCATTTTTATACCCTACACAACTATGTTGTCAGGGTATTATAGCTTTGTGCAGCCCCAAATGTTTGTAACGCCGCGAAATATTGGTCGTAGACCCACCTTTAAGTATACCGATCGTCATATCTCGACTAGCTGAGTTGATCTAGACATGTGTGTCCGTCCGTCCGTCTGTCCATTATAATTTGTAAACACGATACAGGCCACAGTTATGGACCAATCTTCACGAAATTTTCCATGTAGGATGGGTTCTGGCCAATGAAGACCCCTATTGTTTTTGGGAAAGATCTGTTAATATTTAGGGGATGAAATGGACCAAATACTAAATTTTTGTCGGTTTTTCTGGTGGCTCCAGAGGCCGCAATATTGGCTCGAACATCTTGAAATTTTGCATGGAGTAGTGAATCGGGCCAAAGAATAAGCATGCCTGTTTTCATAAAGATCGGTCAATATTTAGCGGGTCAAATGGACCCTGACTTTTGTGTGAAAAATTACAAAATTTTAATTCTATAGCGTATATATTTGTCCCTGATGGACATAGACCCGAGAAGTTGATTTTATATCCAAGAGGAGTGGTTGACCTTTAAATTAATACCAATTATATTGTTGTATGTGCTCGGATGTGGGAGTTACACCCAAATATTTACAGGTATCTCCGTATACGTATATTATTTAGTAACCCATTACCATACTGGAGGGCGGAAATATAGCGCTGATCGCTTTGAAATGTTCCATGAGGTTCCAGTTATGGTCAAGGACAACGCCTATAATTTTCGGTGATGATCAGATAATAATTTTGGAATGAAGTGGACCGAAAACTTAATATTTTGTGTTATTTTCGAGTCGATCTATAGACCTCAAATGAAAGCCGAAGGAATCTGGACAATAGCTGTACTTAATGCTCGAAGTATTCGGAAAATATGTCACTGTGAGGTGCTGTTTACCTCTAATCGGGCAAGAGGGGGAAAATATCACGAAATATTGCCCAGGCTCGGAATAAACATCCGCAAAAAATTTGAGTTCCGTGGTAGTTGTGTAGGGTATCGTATGGTCGGCCCCGTCCGACTATACTGCTCCGCTCACTGGTTAAAGTATGCCCTGTCAAAGGAGCACTGGTTTCAGCTGAAGTGTGAGAGCTCTCATTATACCCTACACAACTATGTTGTAAGGGTATTATAGCTTAGTGCAGCCCCAAGAGTTTGTAACGCCGTGAAATATTTGTCCTAGACCCACCTTTAAGTATACCGATCGTCATATCTCGACTAGCTGAGTCGATCTAGACATGCGTGTCCGTCCGTCTGTCCATTATAATTTGTAAGCACGATACAGGTCACAGTTATGGACCAATCTTCACGAAATTTTGCACGTGGGATGGGTTCGGCCCAATGAAGACCCCTATTGTTTTTGGTAAAGATCGGTTAATATTTAGGCGATGAAATGGACCAAATACTTAATTTTTGTCGGTTTTTCTGTTCGCTCCAGAGGCCGCAATTATGGCCCACCCATCTCGAATTTTTACAGGGAGAAGGGGATTGAGCTAAAGAATAAGCATGCCTATTTTGACAAAAATTGGTCAATATTAAGCAGATCAAATGGACCCTGACTTTTGTGTGAAAAATGACAAAGTTTGTATTCTATGGCGTATATATTTACTCCTGCAGGACATGGACCCGATAAGTTAAAAGTATATCCAAGAGGAGTGGTTGACCTTTAAATTGATGCCAATTATATTGTCGTATGTACTCGGATGCGGGAGTTACACATAAATATTTACGGGTGCTTACATATTCAGATATTATTTAGTAACCCATTACCCCATTAGAGGGCGGAAATGCACCGCTGATCGCTTTGAAATGGTCCATGAGGTTCTATGCCTATAATTTTCGGTGATGATCAGATAATAGTATTGGAATGAAGTCTACCGAAAACTTAAATTTTTTGTGTTTTTTTTTCAAGGCGATCTACAGGCTACAAATGAATCCTCAACATCACAACATAACCCACCGTAAAGAGGATATGGACAAGTACAGCCCTCGTCTACTGAATATTAGAAATATTTTTTGACATCTAGTCGTTCTAGAGGGTGCAAATACCGCGAAATATTGTCGATGATCTGAATATTGAACCACAGAACGTTATATTTTCGTCGAAGTTGTGTAGGGTTTCATATGGTCGGCCCCGTCCGACTATACTGCTCCGCTCACTGGTTTTCATGTTGCCAATGTTTCATTTCCTGTTGTTCGGGTTTCAGTTTTCTCAGAAGACATCTGAACCTAATTGTGGTGTACCACCCAGAATTGACATCCCTATGTTGCCCAACCCGGAGAATGTCTTCATGACTATATTTTTCCATGAAACTGGTGACCATTTGCTTCGATATGCTATTTTCGTTGGATTTGGCACATTTTCAAAGATCCAAACAATCGATAGTTCTTTTGATTCGGGCTCATAGATCCATGACTCATCACCTTTGCGATCCTATAAAGGTTTATCCTATAAATGTCTATCAGAAAGACTGAAGAACATACACCAATATCATGGAGTATAACGAGAGTAGATATTGGTCCATTTCCTATTCTAGGAATATGTCATCGCAACGTTTTTAATAATAAGGTATGATATTATATTTCGAGTATTGGAGTAGATTTGGGAAATAATATACAGAAATAATCCAACGTTTGACGTTGATAAGTCCGTTGCTTTCCATATTTAAACATATTTTCCCCTCAAGATACGTTTCTCTTATTCAACATAGCTGATTATTTTTACCCTATATACTTTCGATTCCATTTTAATATGAAAACTTCTCTGCAGTGAACTTGCTTTTAAAATCTTTAGCTTCACAGGACACATGAATTGTATTTTTTTTAATCAATAAATATAAGGACAGGAAATAGTTTATTAGGTCCATATCTGATATATTACGTTCGAAGAATTTCTTAGAACTTAATAAAGCTTTAGTGGCGACTCGATCGGCGAATAAAATATGTGTAATTAATTCCAAATTAAATTACTCTTCAAAATTGTTGTCTATGTGGGTATCCTTATTACAAATTCACAATTATCGTACTATCCATAATAATACAAGTGCCCATATAATACTTCTCACACGTCTCAAACAGCGACTAAAACGGAAAATTTCACTTCCTTTTTGAACGTTGTTTGTGGTTGAAAATGTCCTGATGTCGTTTTGGTGTCATGTCCTTTTGTATTTGTATTGAAGCAAGTAATAAGTATTGCCACGATGATAGTCGACTAAATATTAATGGCAGTGAATGAAGTATGAGAGCACAGCTTGTGTATGCAATGCAAAGCGAGTTAACGAACGGTGGCATGTGGCAGAAGGCATCAGCTATAATGTTAGCCACCTCTTTAGCCAGCCAGCGTAACAGTCAACAATTATCAACATTGCAAAAGTGTTGGTAACACATACAATGTGCCCTTGGCCAAATGACATTTTCTATTTCTTCTATTTGTCTGGACAAGAGAAACGAAGAAAAAAAAAATAATAGTGTAAATCATGTTAAAACATACATCAAATGTGTTTGTATGCAAATAGATTATGAAATTGGAAGCATGGAAACAAATTTGAATATTATCAAATGACAAATTTTGAAGGATAAAGTTAGAATTATTTTCGGAGATGACAAACAATGCTCTCGAATATCATTAGTTAATAAAATATTTATACTGGAATAAAAGGTGTGAAGAGGTTTCTACTGTTTAAATTCTGAATCATGTGTTTACTGGGACTAAAATTTAACTCTTTGTTGTCTCATTTAAAGCAAAGCATTGACCTTTCAAAAGCATCGACAATTTGGAGAAGAGAAATGTTTCAAAATATGAGGTCTGGGACATACCGTGAGGAATACCGAAACAACAAAAGTAATCTAATTGAGACCTTTAAGAAAAACTCAAAAGTCCGACTGGCCGAATATATAATACCCTTCACCACATGGGTATATACATAAGATGCTCCAAGATTTTTATTATATGGTACAGTAATATATACCGATTAAAACCAATCACTACAAACGCCCTTCTCTGATGAGGTTGGTCTTTTATGTACAACAAACTTTCGATACCATAGACGTAACATCTTTGGGCGTAATTTGATGTATGTTTCTTTGATTTACTGTATGAAATATAATAAAATTATCTCTAAAAACTATATGTAAAGCTAGATCGATTTGAAGAAAAATTGACGTGTGACAATCGGTACGCTACTATACTACGACTTGTCTAAAAAATTTTAGATGCCTAACATGGGTTGGACCACCATTGACTAGATTTTTACGCTGCGCCAGATCCTAGAAAATACCCACGAAAAACACATCGACACATTCCACCAATTCGTGGACTATAAAGCCAAATTCGGCATAATCGGTCGAACATTTCTAGCGGGATCACCCACCTTTGAACGAATTCAGAAGGAGTCTGTCAGAGTGGGACTGGCAGTAAATGGTGAGACGACCAAACTGATGGTATCAACGCGCAAGACGTCCAGTAGTTTCGTACCAACTGTGGAACTTGAAAACTACAGCTTCGAAGTAGTGAACGATTTTATATACCTCAGTACCGCCACAAACAAAACTAATAACATCACCTTTGGCTAGGGCATGTTGTGAGAATGGATGAAGATGCCTCAGCCCAAAGTAAGTACATGAGTTGGAATATTTATTTGGGATTATGCTAAAACGTGGAACGATATATCCCATTGCGGATCATCCTAGAAGTATAAAAGGAACGCCAAATTACAGCCACTGCGGTTGGAAAATTTAGGTAATACCATTAAAATACCAAGAAGGGGGCGACATGGCATATATAAAACCAGTAAGGAAAGTTATAAAGTCGGACGGGGCCGACTATATGATATCCTTCACCACTTTGGGTATATTCAACAGATGGGATCCTAACAGACGTCACATTTTTGAAGGGCCATTAACATGAAATTAAACATGTCATTCTGCAACCTTTACTAAATTTTGGTCAGATATAGACTTGCTTCTTACAATGGGACAAAATTATGTAAATAAATTTAAAACAAAATATCGAAATTTTAACCGAGTTGATCGAAACTTGTCACATGTTAGGTTATACTATTTTCAGAATGTTTTGTGCACATCGGCCACATTTTGAGTTCTTCATATACTTATAAATCCAAATTTCGTGCAAATGGAAGGATATATATATATATATATATATATATATATTTACATAAAATCGGATGAAAATATATATATGGGAGCTATATCTAACTCTAAATCGATTTTCACGAACCTTTGCACACATTATTCTATACTTAATTCAGTGCGCTATGCCAAATTTCGTGCAAATCGAAAGATATATTGGGACTTTAGTGGACTATTTACCTAAAATCGGGCGAAACTATATATGGGAGCTATATCTAAATCTGAACCGATTTTCATGAAACTTTGCACACATCATTCTAGGCTTAATTAAGTACGCTGTGCCAAATTTCGTGCAAATGTAATGATATATAGGGACTTCAGTGGACTATTTACCTAAAATCGGGCGAAACTATATATGGGAGCTATATCTAAATCTGAACCGATTTTCAAGAAACTGTGCACACATCATTCTATACTTAATTCAGTACGCTATGCCAAATTTCGTGCAAATCGAATGATATATAGGGACTTTGGTACACCATTTACATTGAACCGATTTTTCCCAATTTCAATAGGGTTCGTCCTTGGGCCAAACAAATGAGCTGTGCCAAATTTCATCCAATTCGGATCATAAATGCGACATGTACTTTGTTTACAATTTAACATGGACAGACGGACGGACGGACATGCATAAATCGACTCAAAAAGTGATTCTATGTATATTCTCAAAAGGAACAATGAGTCTATCTCGATTATTTTTGCCTGTTACAAACATATGCACAAAGACATAATACCCTGTACCACAGTATGGTGAATGGTATAAACATTGATTAATGATAAATATTTTCTTCAGCGATGTTGATAACTCCCCACGACCCCGGAAGAACAACTATGTCGTTTGGAAAATGAGGCTGAATCTAAAAAACTACCGAAAGTGGAACTGGACCTTTTTTAGGAAATTTCAAAATATCGAAAACTAGGCGGTACCGATTTTCTCAATTAGTAAATTATTGAGCCGGAATAAAAACAGAAATCGAACACAAGCCAAATCTATGAATATTACCTGTATCACTTCGCAATATATTGTTGTCCGATTCTTCAGCAAAAATGATTATTTGACTGTTCTGTCTTCCAATTGAAGACTTTGTTTGACTGAGTTTTCGGAGATATTGGAATTCAAATAACATCGAAAGGCACCAAAAGCTGGAATTTTTGGGTCATTCGCGTGGCAGATCTGTCTCAATCGGAATAGAAAAATGTTTCAATAATTGATTCAAAGGCATGAACATGTGTGTATTTGCTGGAGAATGTTATAGAAAACTAAAGTGTTTTTACTACATCATATTGTAAATTCGGATTCGTATATATACAATTGTCTACATGTGTAATATTTTATACTCTGTAAATATGATACCATTTACAACTATGTATTTGAAGATTTTCTATAATAAAGATATATTCAAATGTAATAACTACGTTGTGTGCCCATTATACCTTAGGATATTGAACTTTTATATTTGAATCCTCTTGAGAGGAAAAACATGAAATAAACAAAACATAAATAATGTTTACTAGTAGACACAGATTGCCAACAGCTATTTATTTTCTTTTTTGTAAATACTTAGTAGATATTATTATGACTGCTTTATTATTATGTGAAATTGTATACAAAACTAAATATGATATTACGGTCATTCACATCGTTAGTGCACTGTAGAGGATACCTGTTGTTGAATGTACAATATTGAAATATGCGTACACAAAATAAATGTGTAGAAAATAATTTCTCAAAAGGTGTATTTATGGGAGCACTGAAAATATACACTTTCTAAAACTAAGTAAAAAATAAATTTCTTTCGTCCGGGTCGAGAACATTAATAAATGACAAAAAAAAAACAAATATATAAATATATATATATATATTTATACCCTTCACCACACTGTGGTACAGGGTATTATGTCTTTGTGCATATGTTTGTAACAGGCAAAAATAATCGAGATAGACCCATGGTTCCTTTTGAGAATATGCATAGAATCACTTTCTGAGTCGATTTATGCATGTCCGTCCGTCCGTCTGTCCGTCTGTCTGTCCATGTTAAATTGTAAACAAAGTACAGGTCGCATTTATGATCCGAATTGGATGAAATTTGGCATAAGTCACTTATTTGGGCCAAGGACGAACCCTATTGAAATTGGGAAAAATCGGTTCAGATTTAGATATAGCTCCCATATATATATTTAACCGATTTAATGTAAATGGTCCCTATATATCTTTCGATTTGCACGAAATTTGGTACAGCCTAATCATTTAGGTCTATAATGATGTCTGCCAAGTTTCGTGAAAATCGGTCCAGATTTAGATATAGCTCCCATATATAGTTTCGTCCGATTTCATATAAATGGTGTACCAAAATCCCTATATATCCTTCGATTTGCACGAAATTTGGCATAAAGTACTGAATTGAGCCTAGAGTGATGTCTGCCAAGTTTTGAGAAAATCGGTTCAGATTTAGATATACCTCCCATATATAGTTTCGTCCGATTTCATGTAAATGGTGCCCCAAAGTCCCTATATATCATGCGATTTGCACGAAATTTGGCACATCGTACTGAATTGAGCCCAGAGTGATGTCTGCCAAGTTTGGAGAAAATTGGTTCAGATTTAGATATACCTCCCATATATAGTTTCGTCCGATTTCATGTAAATGGTGCCCCAAAGTCCCTGTATATCTTTCGATTTGCACGAAATTTGGCATATCGTTCTGAATTAAGCCTGAATTAAGTTTTGTGAAAATCGGTCCTGATTTAGATATAGCTACCATATATAGTTTCGTCCGATTTCATATAAATGGTGCACCAAAGTCCCTATATATCCTTCGATTTGCACGAAATTTGGCATAACGTACTGAAGTGAGCCTAGAGTGATGTCTGCCATGTTTTAAGAAAATCGGTCCAGATTTCTATATAGCTCCCATATATACTTTTGTCCGATTTCATGTAAATGGTGCACCAAAGTCGCTATATATCTTTCGATTTGCACGAAATTTGGCATAACGTACTGAATTGAGGTCCAGATTTAGATATAGCTCCCTTTTATTATATATTGATTTTAAGTAATTGATGCACCAAGGAACCAATAGGCTGAGAGGAACAAAACGTTCTGAAATTAGTATAACCTAACCTGTGACAAATTTGTTTGAAATCGCTTAATACTTGGATAGAGCTTCCTTATATATTTTCGCCCGATTTCAAGTAAATTGGGCATCAAACTCCTCATGTTAGTCAGATTGACATCAAATTTTGCACAACTTTCAAATTTGAGCATAGAATTACGTAGTTGCGTTTTGTAGAAGTACATAGATTTGTGCAGCCCAAATAGTTTAGTTTAACGCGGTCCTTGGTCCCATATCTCGTCCGTCTTGGTACCGTCCGTCTGTCCATTATAATTTGTAAACACGATACATGCCACAATTTTAGACCAATCGTCACGAAATTTTGCGTGTAGAATGGGTTCTGGCCAAAGAAGACCCTATTGTTTTTCTGGTCGCTCTAGAGACCATAAATATGGCCCGAAAACCACGATATTGTGAACCAGGAACCAAAGAATAAACATCCCTGTTTTGGGGAAGATCGGTTAATATTTATGTTGATAGTAAATCCAAGAAGAGTGGTTGACCTTTAAATTGATACCAGTTATGTTGTTTTATGTACTCGGATGTGGGAGCTGGACTAAGATAAACACAGTCTTCACGTACATGTCGCGCGGATCGATATGGCATTTTAACATTAGGGTGATGATCAGTTGATATTTAGGAAATGGAATGGACATAAAGCCTTATTATTGTATGGTTTCCTAGTCGCTCTAGAGGAATCTATTGTAAGCCGAACATTACAAATTGTACATGGATTAGGGATCTGGCCAACAATTTAGAATGGCTGTTTTAAAAATGGTCGGTCAATATATAGAGGATCAACTGAATCAAGACTTTTGTTGTAAAATAACAAAATTTGAATCGTATGGCGTAAATGTTTGGAAAATATGTCAGGGTAAAAGAGAGGAGCTGTTGTTGTGGATTCGACTAAGAGGTTGTAAATATCGCGAAATATGAACCAAACTCGGAATATGGATCTGCAGAATATTATATTTCGGTGGTAGTAGTATAGGGTATCATATGGTCGGCCCGTCCGACTATACGGCTCCGCTCACTGGTTGTATAATGTAATTTTAAGTGAATTTCCCTAAAGAGTACTGACAGTTGTTTGCAATAAAGTTTTTAAACACACTGGAACTATCCTATATGCCTCAACTTCCAATGTAGCGAATAATGAGTGGAGTCATTATATAGGTTATATATACAAAAGTGGACATATACCAGAAATACGAAATTTCAGCAAATTTTAATGGGAATTTTTATTAAAGGCGCAAGCTCTTAAAACCCTAAAATGTTGACTTAACTTCATTATTTTGGAGTTGGGAATATCCAAGTGTCTAATATCCGACAAATTCAGAAAAATTATGGTTAATGTTATATAGAAACTATTCCTAAATACAGGTCAATATTACTTATTTCTGGTAGGGCTCATTGGTACTCAATGAGAACAATACATGCCAAATTCCAACCTTTCATTCCAACTCAACCTGCCTGCGATATATATACCCTTCACCACACAGTGGTACAGGGTATTATGTCTTTTTGCATATGTTTGTAACAGGCAAAAGGAATCGAGAAAAACACATGGTTCCTTTCGAGAATATGCATAGAACCACTTTCTGAGTCGATTTATGTATGTCCGTCCGTCCATATATTTTTGTGAACAATGTACAGGTCACATTTATGATCCGATTTGGATGAAATTTGGCACAGTTCACTTATTTGGCCCAAGGACGAACCCTATTGAAATTGGAGAAAATCAGTTCCGATTTAGATATATCTCCCATATATAGTTTCGTCCGATTTTTATACCCCTCACCACACTGTGGTACAGGGTATTATGTATTTGTGCATATGTTTGTAACAGGAAAAAATAATCCTTTTGAGAATATATCACTTTCCGAGTCGATTTATGTATGTCCGTCCGTCCGTCCCTCTGTCCGTCTGTAGATGTTAAATTGTAAACAAAGTACAGGTCGCATTTATAATCCCATTTGGATGAAATTTGGCACAAGTCACTTATTTGGCCCAAGGACGACCAAGGAAAAATCGGTTCAGATTTAGATATAGCTCCCATATATATTTTCGTCCGATTTAAGGTAAATGGGGCACCAAAGTCCCTCTATATCTTTCGATTTGCATTAAATTTAGCACAGAGTACTGAATAAGGTCCAGAATGATGTGTGCCAAGTTTCGAGAAAATCGGTTCAGATTTAGATATAGCTCCGATATATAGTTTCGTCCGATTTAAGGTAAATGGTGCACCAAAGTTCCTATATACCTTTCGATTTGAATGGAACAGCGTACTGAATTAAGTCGTAACACGTAATTTGTCAGAGTGACAAAAACAAATGGTGTATTGACATGCAATTTTTCATTGATTTCAGAACGGTATGCGCATGTTTTTTTTCAATTAGTTCAAATATATATCTAGATAGCATATTTAATTTCGCACGATTCCATTTCTATGGTCCTCCAAAGAGGCTATGTCTGTTCTATCTACAGAATATTGTAGATATTAACATCTCTTGTATGTACCAAAAGTGGTGAAGGGTATCATATAGTCGGCCCCGTCCGACTATTGAGCTTTCCTTACTGGTTTTCAATTTGCTTAGAGGCTAGAGTTATTACAAAAGACAAAAAGACATGTCTATATCAGCATTATCTTACCCAGCTATATAAAAAACCAGTAAGGAAAGTAGTGAAGTCGGACTGGGCCGACTATATGATACCCTTCTCCACTTTGGGTATACTCTACAATGTATCATAATAGACGTCACCTTTTCAAAGGAACATTGACATGAAATTGAACGTACTTAAGTATGCGATCTTTATCTACAATTAAATCGACTAACATCAATCCCAACACATGCCATTCTGCCACCTATTCTAAATTTTGTAAACAGATTTAAAGCAAAGTATAATATTAATCCATTTTAAAATGTAATATCAATCCATTGATTATTTGGTCCACAATCAACATGAATAGGTCGAAGTTATATATCTGAACCGATTTTAAGGAAACATGCCAGCGGTTAATTTATATTAATTTGGGCCTAGCTATGGGTCTTTAAGCCATCGGCCTAGCTATGGGTCTTTAAATCGGTATATATAGGAGGTATATCTAAATCTGAACCGATTTTCACGAAACTTAGCACACACCATTCTGGACCTAATATTGGAGTTATATATGAGAGTTATATCTAAATCTGAACCGATTTTCATGAAAATTAACACACATAATTCTATACCTATTTCCGTACTCTGTGCCAAATTTCGTGCAAATCGAAAGATATATAGGGACTTTGGTGCTCCATTTACCTTAAATCGGACGAAAATATATATGAGAGCTATATCTAAATCTGAACCGATTTTCTCCAATTTCAATAGAGTTCGTCCTTGGGCCAAACCAATGGGCTGTGCCAAATTTCATCCAATTCGGATCATAAATGCGACCTTTACTTTGTTCACAAAAATACATGGACGGACAGACGGACGGACGGACAGACAGACGGACATGCATAATTCGACTCAGAATGTGATTTTATGCATATTCTCAAAAGGAACCATGGGTCTATCTCGATTCCTTTTGCCTGTTACAAACATATGCACAAAGACATAATACCCTGTACCACAGTGTGGTGAAGGGTATAAAAATTCTTTGAATTCGTGACTTATCTCATTTTGCAAATAACAGTATTGTCTTTACTGAATTAGTTATTTTATTTACGATATTTCAAAACGACTTTATTCTTTTTTTGAAATTCTTGTAGACATAGAGGATAATTCTATAAACTCATCATAAAACTTTATTATGTAATCTATATATATAACCAGTGAGCGGAGCAGTATAGTCGGACGGGGCCGACCATACGATACCCTACACAACTACCACGGAACTCAAATTTTCTGCGGATTTTTATTCCGAGCCTGGGCAATATTTAGTGATATTTGCACCCTCTTGCCCGATTAGAGATAAACAGCACCTCTTCCTCAACATACATATTTTCCGAATATTACGAGTATTCAGTACAGCTATTGTCCAGATTTTCTTTCACCGTGGGTTGTATTGTGATGTTCGGCTTTCATTTGTGGTCTATAGATCGACTCGAAAATAACACAAAAAAGTAAGTTTTCGGTCCACTACACTCCAAAATTATTATCTGATATTCACCGAAAATTATAGGCGTTGTCCTTGACCATAACTGGAACCTCATGGAACATTTCAAAGCGATCAGCGCTATAGTTCCGCTCTCTAGAGTGATAATGGTTTATTAAATAATATACGAATACGGAGATACCTGTAAATATTTAGGTGTAACTCCCACATCCGAGAACATACAACAACATAATTGGTATTAATTTAAAGGTCAACCACTCCTCTATGATAAAATATCAACTTCTCGGGTCTATGTCCTTCAGGAGTAAATATATACGCTATAGAATACAAATTTTGTCATTTCTTCACACAAAAGTCAGGGTCCATTTGACCCGCTAAATATTGACCTATCTTTATCAAAACAGGCATGCTTATTCTTTGGCCCGATCCCCTTCTCCATGCAAAATTTCACGATGTTCGGGCCATTATTGCGGCCTCTGGAGCGACCAGAAAAACCGACAAAAATTTAGTATTTGGTCCATTTCATCCCCTAAATATTAACCGATCTTTCCCAAAAACAATAGGGGTCTTCATTGGCCAGAACCCATCCTACATGCAAAATTTCGTGAAGATTGGTTCATAACTGTGGCCTGTATCGTGTTTACAAATTATAATGGACAGACGGACGGACGGACGGACGGACGGACACACATGTCTAGATCGACTCAGCTAGTCGAGATATGACGATCGGTATACTTAAAGGTGGGTCTAGGACCAATATTTCGCGGCGTTACAAACTTTTGGGGCTGCACAAAGCTATAATACCCTGACAACATAGTTGTGTAGGGTATAAAAATGGAGAAAGAAAAATTTATACTAACGCATCAATTGAGAACGGCTGGACCGATTTGACTCAAAATTTCTTTAAGTTGTCGGTAATTATAGTGGGAAGGTTTTTATGAAATAAAATTATGAGAAAAATCCGCGAAAATCTTGCAAAAATTATTTTAAAGAAACGGCTGGACCGATTTGACTTAAAGTTTCTGTTAGTAG
>NW_026879121.1:0-25459 GCF_032173495.1 Musca vetustissima
TTTTCATTTGCACGAATTTTGGCATAGCGTACTGAATTAAGTCTAGAATGATGTTGCAAAGTTTCGTGAAAATCGGTTCAGATTTAGATATAGCTCCCATATATATTTTCGTCCGATTTTATGTAATTGGTGCACCAAAGTCCCTATATATCTTTCGATTTGCACGAATTTTGGTATAGGGTACGTTGGTCAGCTAAGTACTTCGCGTTGTTACAAGAGACATTTGGGTTTGAAATGTTTTTTGTATAGAAGCAATAGCTTCTGGGGAGAATATCCCAACAGAAAACTAAGGGAACTGATGAGGATCAGTGGCGTGATCCGAAACTATAGTCTTCCCTGCCTTACCCCTCGGCAATCAATGCCATACATTCCTCACTAATAAATAGTTCTTTTTTATAAAAACAAAATACAAATGGTATCCCAAATAAACCGCCAACACTACTGAAGTACTGAATTAAGTCTAAAATGATGTTGCTAAGCTGGATACATATGTAGAATATACCCAAAGTGGTGAAGGGTATCATATAGTCGGCCCAGCCCGACTTTACTACTTTCCTTACTGGTTATATATGTAATATATATAAGAAGATTTATAAAAATGTGAATCTACCTAGATCTATCCATTAAGAATGTAAATCGACTTCAAACAAATATAAATAGGTCATCCGTTGGGCTATGTCTGTACTTCTAGAAAACGCAACTACGTAATTCTATGCTCAATTTTGTAAGTTGTGCAAAATTTGATGTCAATCTGACTAACATGAGGAGTTTGATGCCCAATTTACTTGAAATCGGGCGAAAATATATATGGAAGCTCTATCCAAATATTAAGCGATTTCAAAAAAAAAAAACTTGTCACAGATTAGGTTATACTAATTTCAGAACGTTTTGTTCCTATCAGCCTATTGGTTCCTTGGTGCGTCACTTACTTAAAATCAATTTATAATAAAAAGAAGCTATATCTAAATCTGGACCAATTTTCACGAAACAAGGCAGACATTACTCTACTCTCAATTCAGTACGTTATGCCAAATTTCGTGCAAATCAAAAGATATATAGCGACTTTGTTGCACCATTTACATGAAATCGGACGAAACTATATATGGGAGCTATATAGAAATCTGGACCGATTTTCTCGAAACTTGGCAGACATAATTCTAGGCTCAATTCAGCACGTTATGCCGAATTTCGTGCAAATCGAATGATATATAGGGACTTTGGGGCATCATTTACATGAAATCGGACGAAACTATATATGAGAGCTATATCTTAACCGATTTTCTCGAAACTTGGCAGACATCACTCTAGGCTCAATTCAGCACGTTATACCAAATTTCGTGCAAATCCAAAGGTATATATGGACTTTGGAGCACCATTTACATGAAATCGGACGAAAATATATTTGGTAGGTATATCTAAACCTGGACCGATTTTCTCGAAACTTGGCAGACATCAATCTAGGCTCAATTCAGAACATTATGCCAAATTTCGTGCAAATCGAAAGATATATGGGGACGTTGGGGCACCATTTACATGAAATCGGACGAATCTATATATGGGAGCTATATCTAAATCTGGACCGATTTTCAGGAAACTTGGCAGACATAATTCAAGGCTCAATTCAGTACGTTATGCCGAATTTCGTTCAAATCGAAAGATATATAGGGACTTTGGTGCACCATTTACATGAAATCGGACGAAACTATATATGGGAGCTATATCTAAATCTGGACCGAATTTCACGAAACTTGGCAGACATCATTCTAGACCTAGATGATTAGGCTGTACCAAATTTTGTGCAAATCGAAAGATATATAGGGACCGTTTACATTAAATCGGTTAAATATATATATATGGAAGCTATATCTAAATCTGAAGCGATTTGTCCCAATTTCAATAGGGTTCGTCCTTGGGCCGAATAAGTGACCTATGCCAAATTTCATCCAATTCGGATCATAAATGCGACCTGTACTTTGTTTACAATTTAACATGTACAGACGGACGGACAGGCAGACGGACGGACGGACGGACAGACGGACATGCACAAATCGACTCAGAAAGTGATTCTATGTATATTCTCAAAAGGAACCATGTGTCTATCTCGTTTCCTTTTGCTTGTTACAAACATATGCACAAAGACATAATACCCTGTACCACAGTGTGGTGAAGGGTATAAAAAGATATCATATAGTCGGCCCCATCTCCAATATTTCTATCTTTATACCCTTCACCACACTGTGGTACAGGGTATTATGTCTTTGTGTAAGCTTTGTAACAAGCAAGAATAATCGAGATAGACCCCTGGTTCCTTTTGAGAATATGCATAGAATCACTTTCTGAGTCGATCTGTGCATGTCCGTCTGTCCGTCCGTCCGTCTGTCCGTTCGTCTGTAGATGTTAAATTGTAAACAAAGTACAGGTCGCATTTATAATCCGATATGGATAAAATTTGGTACAAGCCACTCATTTGGTCCAAGGACGAACCCTATTGAAATTGGGAAAAATCGGTTCAGATTTAGATATAGCCCCCATATATATTTTCGTCCGATTTAAGGTAAATGGGGCACGAAAGTCCATCTATATCTTTCGATTTGCATGCAATTTGGCACAGAGTACTAAATTAGGTCCAGAATGATGTGTGCCAAGTTTCGAGAAAATCGGTTCAGATTTAGATATAGCTCCCATATATAGTTTCGTCCGATTTAAGGTAAATGGGGCACCAAGGTCCCTCTATATCTTTCGATTTGCATGAAATTTGGCACAGAGTACTGAATTAGGTCCAGAATGATGTGTGCCAAGTTTCGAGAAAATCGGTTCAGATTTAGCTATAGCTCCCATATATAATTTCGTCCGATTTAAGGTAAATGGGGCACGAAAGTCCCTATATATCATTCGATTTGCATGAAATATGGCACAGAGTACTGAATTAGGTCCAGAATGATGTGTGTTAAGTTTCGAGAAAATTGGTTCAGATTTAGATATAGCTCCCATATATATATATATATATATATATTCATCCGATTTAAGGTAAATGGGGCACGAAAGTCCCTCTATATCTTTCGATTTGCATGAAATTTGGCACAGAGTACTGAATTAGGTCCAGAATGATGTGTGCCAAGTTTCGAGAAAATCGGTTCGTCCGATTTAAGCTAAATGGGGCACCAAAGTCCCTCTATATTTTTCGATTTGCATGAAATGTGGCGCAGAGTACTGAATTAGGTCCAGAATGGTGTGTGCCAAGTTTCGAGAAAATCGGTTCAGATTTAGATATTGCTCCCATATAGGGTCCGATTTAACGTAAATAGTGCACCAAAGTCCCTATATACCATTCGATTTAATGAAATTTGGCACAGAGTACTGAATTAGATCTAGAATGATGTGTGCCAAGTTTCGAGAAAATCGGTTCAGATTTAGATATTGCTCCCATATATATCTTCGTCCGATTTAATGTTAATTGTGTATCAAAGTCCCCATATATATTTCGATTTGCACGAAATTTGGCACAGCGTATTAAATTAAGTATAGAATAATGTGTGCAATATTTCGTCAAAATCGGTTCAGATTTAGATATAGCTCCCAGTAAAGTCCCTGGTAATTTTTTGATGTGCCCGAAATTTGGCACAGAGTTATGAATAAGATCGAGAATGATGTCTGCCAAGTGTCATGATTTAGATATAGCTCCCATATGTATTTTCATCCGATTTAAGGTAATTGGTGCACCAAAGACCCTATATATCTTTCGATTTGCACGAATTTTGGTATAGTATACTGAATTAAGTCTAGAATGATGTTGCTAAGCTACGTGAAAAGATCCATAGCTATGCCGATTGACTCATCGTACTGTTGTTATATAAATTAGTCTCTGACAAGTTTTCCTGAAATCGGTTCAGATATAGATTTATAACAAAACGCGTCGTCTGTTAGGATACATATGTAAAATATACCCAAAGTGGTGAAGGGTATCATATAGTGGGCCCAGTCCGACTTTACTACTTTCCTTACTGGTTAATACTGTCTTTCATTGTATATATGTATGTATATGTATATGCCGTGACATGCATTTTATGTTTGTATGTGTAGTTTATGTCAATTAACTCCAAAAGAAATCCCATATAAATGGGTTGTTATTGAAACAGAAGCATGAGAGAAATGAACTCACAGGCAGGAGTTGAAAGGACAAAGTGATCTACAAAAATATTATTCATTCGATTTACTGAAAACATATAATAATTTACAATGGATTTACACAAAGTTATGGAGATATCTTGTGAAACATTATTAGGTCGCCAGCAAAAGAAAAAAAAACTATGATCAGTTGTCAATTGGCTTCAAGATTTTTATTATATCCGCCAAAATGAAGGTTATTTCACTTTTTTAATAACAAAAACTTTTCATGAGATGACTCCTGATCTCATCATAAATGTGCTGGTAGAAATTAGGGGAAAGTGACACGTTGTTGTCTCTTCTGAACCACGAAACAAACCCAATTTACTCAAAATATGTTCCTTACTTTAAACCTACATATCAATACATAAAACTACACATGCATTTCAAATACATACATTGAAATAAATTTGGGTTAGAATAAATCCTCATCATATACTGGGAGTATGATTTGTTGACTTTATTACCTCCCCCGGAACAAAATTTTTTCCCGCATTCAGTCATAAACTTTAGATCACATCATCAAATTCACCGTTGCAAGCACAAACACGCAAATCCCATAAACATCAAAATGCCCCGGGTGATATATTTATAATCTAGTCATGCATTGTAAATCAACAACAATAGTTCGAAGTAGGTGAAATTATTTTCAACGCCAGACAACAATTCGAAACAAAACCACAAAGCATAACGCAACGGCTTTTAACAATTCCACAGACATGCAATAATCATTAGATTGTTTTCGTGTGGATTAAACCATTTCCCTTGCCATATTTAGGAAGTTTGATTTTGCCTGCCAACAGAATTTGCTGGATGTTAAATGGAGAAGAAATATTTCTTAGTTTTTGTACCCTCCACCGTAGTATAGAGGGTAAATTAAGTTTGTTATTCCATTTGTTACTCATCGAACTAATCATTTCCGACCCTAACAAAAAGCATATAAATTCTTGATCAGCATAAAATTCTAGATGATTTAACCTTCTTCCTTCATCTGTTGTAATCAAACGAATTGAGATACATCACCTGTAAACGAATTGAGATACATCACTAAAATTTTGTATATCTTATCTTTTGTCTGCAGGTAGGTCAAGTTCGAATATGAGCTATATCAGTTAATCCCATCCCATATAACAACATAGGCCCATAACAGGACATAGGCCCCCATATAGGGGGTATAATCGCACTCTTCGACAGAATTGGCTGTAATTTAGTACCTTGAATTATTATTGGGTAACAAATCTCTCCACTAAAATTTTTAAATATAGGTCCACTTTTTATGGTAGCCCCCGCATTGCTGCAAGCAAGATAGACACATGGTTCCTTTTGAGAATATGCGCAGAATAACTTTCTGAGTAGATTCAGCATGCCCGTTGTCCATATATTATTGTGAACAACGTACAGGTTGCATTTATGATCCAAATTGGATACAATTTGACATAGCTCATTTATTTGGACCAAGGACGAACTCTATTGAAATTGGAGCATTTTTTTCAGATTTATGGGTCGATTATGGATGGTAGCCATAGTTTATTGGCGTTGCCAGTTGCTAAATGTGAAATATGTATGGTAACTGTTGTCAACTTCAGTTGCTTCAAATATAATAAAATAATAATAATGGTTAAAATTACTAGAAAATAACAATTTGACGTCTTAATTGCGCGGATGGAGGCTCACCCAAATGTAGCACTCGGCGTGCGAACTTTTGGTCAAACCAAAGCCACTACCGATGATGTGTGGAAGGCCATTCCCATGATATGTACGTGTGTGCCATCTATACATCCGACAACACCCGGGAACTGTGTTTTCGAATAAACATAAACACCTACTCAAAGTACGGATGGTAGTTCTAACGGATTGGTTTTATCTCTAAGGGGACCCCCCATTCTCGGGGTCAAAATTTTTGTTGATATAATTCGAATCTACACTGATTAAAGAATGTCTCTACAAAATTTCAAGTGAAAATCTCAAGAACTCTTGAAGTTATAGCCGATTTATTGTGTCAGCATCAAGTGACGGCTGAAGGGCCTCTCAAACTTTAAACGCGTTTTTCTCTAAACATTTTTTTGCGAATGGCGGGCACGATACCTCAAAAACTAATAATCCAATTCGTTCCAAATTTTGCAACGTTTCTCTGTGAGTGTATAGCTATCGTATGAACTAGGATAAAGTCAATCGGTGACGATCTTCCTTATTTTTTAACTTGGATTTTGGTAAAAAATCGGCGATTTTCCAAAAATATTTTTTCAAAGGTCCACCATTTTATTAATTTTAGAGCGAAGTTAATAATCCTAGTTCATACTAGAGCCAGACATGTACTTTTTCTAACACCGTCGGAATTTTCGGATTCCGATGTTCCAGTGCGGAGTTATCATGCCCGCCATCAAAAATAAGGACTTTTCTTTAATTACAAACAACAAAACAATAACAAATTTTTTTTCTAAATTATTTTTCTTCTCTTTTAAATCTTTAAATATATATGTGCAATGCTACAAACCTTAACAAGCATTGGTATTGATTTACCAACCCATTGAAAATCTTGAAAAATTATAATCGTGAATGGGGGAGGGGGTTCCCTTATGTGAGTTGTTCAACCGAATTCGCTATAATTAAGAACTAAATCTCTCCACTAAAAATTAAAACCAGTGAGCGGAGCAGTATAGTCGGACGGGGCCGACCATACGATACCCTACACAACTACCACGAACTCTAACTTTCTGAGGATGTTTATTCTGAGTCTGAGTAGTATTTCGTGATATTTGCCCCCTGTTGTCCGATTAGAGGTCAACAACACCTCTTTCTTACTTTTTTCGAATATTCAGTACAGTCCTTCTAATTACTTGTCCAGATTACCTTCACGGTGGGTTGTGTTGTGATTTTCGGATTATACTCTACTCGAAAACACACAAAAAAATATGTTTTCGGACCATTTCATCCCAAAATTTTAATCTGATCATCACCGAAAATTGTAGGCGTTGTTCTTGACCATAACTGGAACTTCATGAAAAATGTCAAAGCCATCAGCGCGATATTTCTCCCTCTAATGTGGTAATGGGTTACTAAATAATATCTGAAAACGTAAGCACCTGTAAATATTTGACTGTAACTCCCACATCTGAGTAGATACATCACTATATTTGGTATCAATTTAAAGGCCAACCACTCCTCTTGGATATGCTATCAACTCCTGGGGTCTACATCCTTCAGGAGTAAATATATATGCCATAGAATACAAATTTTGTCATTTTTCACACAAAAGTCAGGGCCCATTTGACCCGCTAAATATTGACCGATCTTTATCAAAACATGCATGCTTATTCTGGCCCGATCCCCTTCTCCATGCAAAATTTCGCGGTGTTTGGGCCATAATTGCGGCCTCTGGAGCGACCAGAAAAACCGACAAAAATTTAGTATTTGGTCCATTTCATCCCCTAAATATTAACCGATCTTTTCCAAAAACAATAGGGGTCTTCATTGGCCAGAACCCATCCTACATGCAAAATTTCGTGAAGATTGGTCCATAACTGTGGCCTGTATCGTGTTTACAAATTATAATGGACAGACGGACGGACGGACGGACGGACGGACGGACACACATGTCTAGATCGACTCAGCTAGTCGAGATATGACGATCGGTATACTTAAAGGTGGGTCTAGGACCAATATTTCGCGGCGTTACAAACATTTGGGGCTGCACAAAGCTATAATACCCTGACAACATAGTTGTGTAGGGTATAAATATATGCCCACTTTTTACGGAATTTTAGAATATTTAACCGAATTTGCTGTAATTTGGTATTCTATAGTCGTATTTGGTATCAAATCTCCATCCCCATAATTATTCGTATTCGGCCCCTTCTGTGGGGTCCCCATGCGACCCCCTTTTATACCCTTCACCATACTTAGCAAGGTATATGAATATAATCACTTTCTGAGGTGATTTATGCATGTCCGTTCGTCTGTATTCTTCTGAACAAAGTACATGTCGCATTTATGATCCGATTTGAATGAAATTTGGCATAAGTCACTTATTTGACCCAACAACGAACCCAATTAAAGTTGAAGAAAATCGGTTAATTGAAGAAAATTGGATATAACTCATATATGTATTTTCGTCCGATGTTATCTAAATGGTGCAGCAAACTCCCAGTATTTGTCCAATTCAGACGATGTTTTGTTGGAATAGGTTCAAATTTAGATAAAGCTCGAATTCGGTTGAGCACAAACGCCTTATTTCAGAATATTTTTTTCTCTTAAGGAGGATTTTCAATTAAAATATCTTCGGATAAGCGGAACTCGTTGCACTCAAACGAATATCTGAAAAATTGTGAAATTTATAAATCATATTATATAATGAATTGAGTAATAACTTCTTTTGTGTAGACATTTGCTTGAATGGTTGGAAAACGTGCAGCATGATTTTAGGGTTCTACATAAAAATTGTAATTAATTTCGTCGCCCTTACAAAAATTACATTTTACATTTTTTTTATAAACCAGGAAGGAAAGTAGTAAAGTCGACCACTATCCATAAACATGTCATTCGTTTGTTGCAATGGGACAAAAGTATGTAAATCGGCTTCAAACAACTATAAATATGTCATCCGTTGTGCTATGCCTGTACTTCTAGAAAACGCAACCACATAATTCTATGCTGAATTTTGTACCTTGTGCAAAATTTGATGTCAATCTGACTAACATGAGGAGTTAGATGTCCAATTTACTGAAAATCGGGCGAAAATATATATGGAAGCTATATCCAAATATGAAGCGATTTCAACGAAAGATGTCACAGGTTAGGTTATATTAATTTCAGTACGTTTTGTTCCTATCAGCCTATTGGTTCCTTGGTGCGTCAATTACTTAAAATCAATCTATAATAAAAGGGAGCTATATCTAACTCTCAACCGATTTTCACGAAACTTGGCAGACATCATTCTGGACTAAATTTATCTTTTATTGTATCTAAACTTTTACTGAATTCCACGAAACTTAACCGACATCACTCTAATCTCAATTCAGTACGTTATGCCAAATTCCGTGCAAATCGAAGGATATATAGGGACTTTGGTGCACCATTCACATAAAATCGGACGAAAATATATATGGGAGCTATATCTAAATCTGGACCGATTTTCACGAAACATGGCAGACATCACCTAGGCTCAATTCAGTACGTTATGCCAAATTTCGGGCAAATCGAAAGATATATATGGACTTTGGTGCACGATTCACATGAAATTTGACGAAACTATATATGGGAGCTATATCTAAATCTGGACCGATTTTCTCGAAACTTGGCAGACATAACTCCAGGTTCAATTCAGTACGTTATGCCAAATATGTTGTAAATCGAAATACATATAGGGATTTTGGTGCACCATTTACATGAAATCGGACGAAACTATATATGGGAGCTATATCTAAATCTGGATCAATTCAGTACGATATACTAAATTTCGTGCAAATCGACAGATATATAGGGTCTTTGTTGCACCATTTACCTTAAATCGGACGATATATATGGGAGCTATATCTAAATCTGAACCGATTTTTCCCAATTTCAATAGGGTTCTTGAGCCAAACAAATGAGCTGTGCCAAATTTCATCCAAATCGGTTTATAATTGCGACCTTTACTTTGTTTACAATTTAACACCAACAGACGGGCGGACATGCATATATCGACTCAGAAAGTGATTTTATGCATATTCTCATATGCATAGAATCACCACAGTGTGGTGAAGGGTATAAAAATCCAACCGATTTACAATTCAGGGTGAAGGAAGGTATTGTGATACAAAACGAAAATTTTAGATTCGAAATTTTAGCTACATCGGTCCTCAATAATGCATGACCCCTGATAGAATGATACTTTCAAATGTTTGGTATTCAATATTTTTATACCCTCCACCATAGTATGGAGGGTATATTAGTTTTGTTTTTCCGTTTGTAACGCATCGAAATACTCATTTCCGACCCTATAAAGTATATATATTCTTGATCAGCGTAAAATTCTAAGACGATTTATGCATGTCCATCTGTCTGTTGTAATCACTCTAGCGTCTAAACGAATTGAGATAGAGCCCCAAAATTTTGCATAGAGTCGTCTTTTGTCTGCAGGCAGGTCAAGTTCGAATATGGGCTATATCGGTCTACGTTTAGGCATAGCTCCCATATAAGGATACCCCCCAATTTTCGGTATTTTGAGGTTCTTGAGCGTGTTTTTCAACCGAATTCGCTGAAATTTGGTACTCTGAGTTCTTATTGGGTAGCAAATATCCCCACTAAAAATTATAAATATAGGTCCATTTTTTCGGACAGCCCCCATGTAAGGGTAACCCCAAAATTTCGGTATTTTGAGGTTCTTGAGCGTGTTTTTCAACAGAATTCGCTGAAATTTGGTACTTTGAGTTCTTATTGGCTACCAAATAAACCTACTAAAAATTATAAATATAGGTCAATTTTTTCTGGTACCCCCCATATAACGGTACCTCTCAATTTTCGGTATTTTGGGGTTCTTGACCGCGTTTTTCAACGGAATTCGCTGAAATTTGCTATATTGGGTTCCTATTGGGTAATAAATTTCTCCACAAAAAATTATGGATATAGGTCCACTTTTTCTGGTAGTCCCCATATAACGGTACCTCCTAATTTTCAGTATTTTGGGAGTTTTGATCGTATTTTTCCGCCGAATTAGGCTGTAATTTAGTATTTTGAATTCTTAATAGGTACTAAATCTCCCCACAAAAAATTATGAATATAGATCCATTTTTTCGGATAGCCCCCATATAAGGATACCCCCAATTTTCGGTATTTTGGGGTTCTTGAACGCGTTTATCAACCGAATTTGAGCAAATTTGGTATTTTAAAGTCGTATATGGTAACAAATCTCCCTACCAAAAATTATTAATATTCGCCCCCTTTTTGGGGTAGTCCCCTTATAACCCCCTTTTTATATTAAAATAGTTATCTGATTTGTTACGCGTTTTAATTTTGGTTCTAATACCGATATTCCCCATCTTCGAATTTGAACTAAGTTTGGAAGAAATAATAAGATGTGCGAGGTTTGAATGAAATCCAACTTTACTGAAACGGATTTGGTCCAAAGAAACATGGTCTAGAACCAAAATTTTCGATGTGTTAAAGTGTATACACCGTCATTAGCTGTAAGGCTGAAGGTATAATTATCCATTAAAATTTTCTGAAATTTGTATTGTTGTTTACATTATGGTTTACATAATCCGTTTATAGAAATGTCGGTATAGGTGCACTTTTTGACATGTTCCCTATTATTTCATTTCTAGTACCTGCCCGTATATCTATGGTGGAGGGTATCCAAAGTTCGGCCCGGCCGAACTTAACGCTTTTTCACTTGTTCACACTCAGATATTGCCCCACATATAACTTTCCTCTGTAAATTGCAGTAGTTTGATGTTTTTATTTACATGTTGCAACCTGCCATGTGTTATTAATATTGACCCACCATACGGAGTTTGGGGTTTTAGGAAAAATCCAAAGTTCGAACCGGTCAAACTTAACGCTTCTTTCGCTTGTTTCTTATTCACGTATGTATCAAGATGTGCATTGTTATTTACAATTAATTTTCAATTCTAAGATTGATTTGTCCTTTCAGCTGAGTGGAATCAATCAGAAGCAATTAACATTTGATTTTCATCCCGACACTTATTACCGTGTATCACATATGTGGCAATAATTACATCCATCGTGACTATTGTTTCATCCTGATTAGCTAATTAATTTCGAACTTAATTTCATTTATTCACTTAATTAGTATATGATGAAAATTTAACAGACAAACATCTATCAATTTCTAATCCATTCCATTGATTAAAATAAGATCATGTTCCCTTCTTTAGTTCACATCAAATGGATAAATAAAAATCATTGCCCATTGATGTATATTTAAATGAAACGGCAGTGGCATTTGTGCATTAATTTTATTATATCCTACTAAGGCAAAAAATTATCCCTCCTACGCTGCTTTTCATTTCCACGATTTTCTATTATATTTCTGAATTTCATTTATTGTTGTATTTGTAATTTAAGGTTACTGGGGAATACGATTTTGCCTCATGATATTCTCCATTTCATTCGCATTGTGGTATTGATACGGACAAATGAAGGTAAATTTGATGAAGTACTTCAGGTAGTGTTGGGTTAGCACAAGGGTGGTGGGGGGAGAGGGGGGTAGATGAACATTACTGGGAATAAATTCTGTTCATATTTCTTTGGAAAAACAAGTGTAATGAATTTTATGGAATTCTATATTAAAACTAGAACGCCGAAGGCGGTCATTTTGATCGCTTTCCAATTTCAATTACAAAAGCAACTGTGCATTTAATGACACTTTTTTTAAATTTGGTGACTTTTTGTACCTCATAGAATTACGTTTATTATAAAAAAGTCACCAAATTTTAAAAAAAGTGTCATTAAATGCACAGTTGCTTTTGTACTTGAAATTGGAAAGCGGTCAAAATGACCGCCTTCGGCGTTCTAGTGTTAACGACTACCAGTAAGCAGCGTTAACATAATTAGCTAGTCATAGGTTTTCAATTGGTCGATAACTTTTGTAAAATAATTCCAAAATAATATTTCCTGGGCGTATTTTATATTCTTCGCTGTAATTAATTATCTACAAATCGTACGTAATTGGGTATGCTTTCCTGCAACTTGTGCTATCATGTTTATATAACACTGTTTCGTTTGACTTCAATTTCAAATGCTTAATTCTCTTGAGACAGACACGGCCTCCGGTAATTATTTTAATAAAATTGAGTATCATCAAAATATTGCGTGACAAGTGACAATAAAAAGCATTGCATGTTTTCAAATAGAAATATGAAGGAAGCTTGAATAAAAATTCTATATACACAAACTCAATAGTAACAAAAAAAAAACCAGTAAGCGGAGCAGTTTAGTCGGACGGGGCCGACCATATGAAACCCTACACAATGGTTGTTCATATCCTCTTTATCGTGGGTTATGTTGTGATGTTGATATTTCAATAGTGGCCTGTAGATCGACTTGAAAAAAAACACAAAAAATAAGTTTTCGGTCCACTTCATTCCAATATTATTATCTGATCATCACCGAAAATTATAGGCATTGTCCTTGACCATAACTAGAACCTCATGGACCATTTCAAAGCGATGAGCGCTATATTTCCGCCCTCTAGTGGGGTAATGGGTTACTAAATAATATCTGAATATGTAAGCATCCGTAAATATTTAAGTGTAACTCCCGCATCCGAGTACATACGACAATATAATTGGCATCAATTTAAAGGTCAACAACTCCTTTTGCATATACTATCAACTTCTCGGCTCTATGTCCTTCAGGAGTAAATATATTCGCTATAGAATACAAATTTTGTAATTTTTCACACAAAAGTCAGGGTCCATTTGACCCGCTAAATATTGACCGATCTTTGTCAAAATAGGCATGCTTATTCTTTGGTCCAATCCCCTTCTCCCTGTTAAAATTCGAGATGATTGGGCCATAACTGCGGCCTCTGGAGCGAACAGAAATACCGACAAAAATTAAGTATTTGGTCCATTTCATCGCCTAAATATTAACCGATCTTTACCAAAAACAATAGGGGTCTTCATTGGGCCGAACCCATCCCACAAGCAAAATTTCGTGAAGATTGGTCCATAACTGCGGCCTGTATCGTGTTAACAAATTATAATGGACAGACGGACGGACTGACGGACACACATGTCTAGATCTACTCAGCTAGTCGAGATATGACGATCGGTATACTTAAAGGTGGGAATAGGACCGATATTTCGCGGCGTTACAAACTCTTGGGGCTGCACAAAGCTATAATACGAATATACACGAATAATGTTTATTTGTGAATCATTATTAACAAATATCTTCAAGAAAGAAGTGGTTAAGGTCGGCCATATGTTTACTGACAAGGCGTGAATATTTATGCCTTTCACCATAATACCCGGTAATATTATGTCCTTGTGCATATGTTTGTAACAGGCAAAAGGAAACGAGATAGACACATGGTTCCTTTTGAGAATATGCATAGAATCACTTTCTAAGTCGAATTATGCATATCCGTCGGTCTGTCTGTCTGTCTGTCTATCTGTTCATGTTAAATTGTAAACAAAGTACAGGTCGCATTTATTATACGAATTGGATGAAACTTGGCGCAGCTCATTCATTTAGCCCAAGCCTAGAATGATGTGTGCTAAGTTTCGTGAAGATCCGTTCAGATTTAGATAAAGTACCCATATATATTATCGTCCGATTTTACATAAATGGTGCACAAACCTCCTAATGTTTGTTCGATTAGCACGAATTACAAATACACATAGACATCGAATTTTTTGCGAGATATACAACTATACATATCCAAAATATATTTACAGGTTTGGTCTTAGGGCAAAATGTGTTATCCCTCATAAGTTAGTCGTAAATACATATTATATGAAATACGAATGCTCATGATTGTGTTCCGTTGCTACGCAAAATTCGTTTGATTCAGACACAATGAATGAAGGCTACATCCAACCATTTGTATGCGGTTAATTTCCAAAATACTGAACCAAATATGATTTCAATTGGATGAAAACCAACAATTCTTTGGACAAATACTTAGACTGACAAGCATACATAGAAGCAAGCAGAAGGGCAATTTACAAATAAACTTAAATATGTGGACATGAGTAGAATATCCATGAAATTGAGTTAAGGTGTTAAGGTATTATATGTACATATATATAGTTGTTAACATTATATATTTTAAAACTCTAAACCACCGAAAATAGGGCGATACTTTCATGTGGGTAAATCTTGACCCTCAGCCCAAAACCTTTAATGGAAAATGTGGTTAACAACTTCAAAATGCGAAGATGACGAGATACAGTTATATGGGAGCTACACCAAAACATGAACCGGTATTAATATTTTTCAGTGGGAATAAATGACATTCCATGAGAAACAAAACAATTTCTAAAAGACCCACCATCAGTGGACATTCAATTCACTTAAATAAACCAGTGAGCGGAGCAGTATAGTCGGACGGGGCCGACCATACGATACCCTACACAACTACCACGAACTCTAACTTTCTGAGGATGTTTATTCCGAGTCGGAGTAATATTTCGTGATATTTGCCCCCTCTTGTCCGATTAGAGGTTAACAACACCTCTTCCTTACTTTTTTCGAATATTCAGTACAGTCCTTCTAATTACTTGTCCAGATTACCTTCACGGTGGGTTGTGTTGTGATTTTCGGATTATACTCTACTCGAAAACACACAAAAAAAAAAAAAATTATGTTTTCGGTCCATTTCATCCCAAAATTTTAATCTGATCATCACCGAAAATTGTAGGCGTTGTTCTTGACCATAACTGGAACTTCATGAAAAATTTCAAAGCCATCAGCGCGATATTTCTCCCTCTAATGTGGTAATGGGTTACTAAATAATATCTGAATACGTAAGCACCTGTAAATATTTGACTGTAACTCCCACATCTGAGTAGATACATCACTATATTTGGTATCAATTTAAACGCCAACCACTCCTCTTGGATATGCTATCAACTCCTGGGGTCTACATCCTCCAGGAGTAAATATATATGCCATAGAATACAAATTTTGTCATTTTTCACACAAAAGTCAGGGTCCATTTGACTTGCTAAATATTGACCGATCTTTATCAAAACTTGCATGCTTATTCTCTGGCCCAATCCCCTTCTCCATGCAAAAATTCGCGGTGTTTGGGCCATAATTGCGGCCTCTGGAGCGACCAGAAAAACCGACAAAAATTTAGTATTTGGTCCATTTCATCCCCTAAATATCAACTGATCTTTTCCAAAAACAATAGGGGTCTTCATTGGCCAGAACCCATCCTACATGCAAAATTTCGTGAAGATTGGTCCATAACTGTGGCCTGTATCGTGTTTACAAATTATAATGGACAGACGGACGGACGGACGGACGGACGGACGGACGGACACACATGTCTAGATCGACTCAGCTAGTCGAGATATGACGATCGGTATACTTAAAGGTGGGTCTAGGACCAATATTTCGCGGCGTTACAAACTTTTGGGGCTGCACAAAGCTATAATACCCTGACAACATAGTTGTGTAGGGTATAAAAATTGTTGAGAGGTGTAAACGAAATACCACATAATAGGTGGAAAATTGGCCTAAAATATTGGAAAAACCAGTAAGGAAAGTAGTAAAGTCGGACTGGGCCGACTATATGATACACTTCACCACTTTGGGTATATTCTTCATATGTATCCTAACAGACGACGCATTTTGATATATCTATATCTGAACCGATTTCAGGGAAACTTGTCAAAGACTAATTTATATAACATCAGTACGTTGTGTCAATCGGCCTAGCTATGGATCTTTTCACGAAGCTTAGCAACATCATTCTAGACTTAATTCAGTACCCTATACCAAAATTCGTGCAAATCGAAAGATATATAGGGTCTTTGGACATCAGACATAATTCTCGATCTCATTCATAACTCTGTGCCAAACTTCATGCACATCAAAATATTTCCAGGGACTTTGGTGGACTATTTAACTAAAATCGGCCGAAGCAATATATGGGAGCTATATCTAAATCTGAACCGATTTTCACAAAATTTAGCACACATATTCTATACTTAATTTAGTACGCTGTGCCAAATTTCGTGCAAATCGAAAGATATATAGGGACATTGGTACACAATTAACCTTAATTCGGATGAAGATATATATGGGAGCTATATCTAAATCTGAACCGATTTTCACGAAACTTGGCAAACAAAATTCTAGACCTTATTCATTACGCTTTGCCAAATTGCGTGCAAGTCAAAAGATGGCCAAGAACTTTAGTGGACTATTTACCTAAAATCGGGCGAAACTATATATGGGAGATATATCTAAATCTGAACCGATTTTCACGAAACTTGGCAAACATCATTCCTGACCTTATTTATTACGCTGTGCCAAATTTCGTGCAAGTCAAAAGATTTCCAAGGACTTTTGTGGACTATTTACCTAAAATCGAGCGAAGCTATATATGGGAGCTATATCTAAATCTGAACCAATTTTCTCAAAACTTTTGACTTTATTCATTACCCTGTGCCAAATTTCGTGCAAATCGGAAGATATATAGGGACTTAGGTGCACCATTTACCTTAAATCGGACGAAGATATATATGGGAGCTATATCTAAATCTGAAACGATTTTCGCGAAACTTTGCACACATCATTCGTGATCTTATTCATTACCCTTTGGTGCACCATTTACCTTAAATCGGACGAAAATATATATGGGAGCTATATCTAAATCTGAACCGATTTTTCCCAATTTCAATAGGGGTTGTCCTTGGGCCAAACAAATGAGCTGTGTCAAATTTCATCCAATGCGACCTGTACTTTGTTTACAATTTAACATGGACAGACAGACGGATAGACGGACAGACGGACATGCATAAATCGACTTAGAAAGTGATTCTATGCATATTCTCAAAAGGAACCATGGGTCTATCTCGATTATTTTTGCCTGTTACAAACATATGCACAAAGACATAATACCCTGTACCACAGTGTGGTGAAGGGTATAAAGACAAACTATTATATGGGCTAAACGAAAACGACCAATATTGTTTCAGAAAACTGCACAAAATTAGTAAATTATGAAAGAGGGGGGTACCGATATATGTACACAAAATTTATCAGACCAACATCATGTGTGGATAATATAACAGCAATGTTAACACTGGAGGAGAATGGCCGTGACGTGAAGATATAATTGTGTTAGAGTAGTAAGTAAGGAATAAGTAGGTGATACCAAATTGTGTGCTATTACAATATCAGTGACGTGTGTAGGATATTTTAAATGGGATAAATAGGTACTCGTTTCGACGTTGACCCCCGACGACCCGAAAATGGGACTAGACCTACATATGGTCTAGTCCCATTTTCGATATTTAGAAATTGTTAGCCACATTTTCCATGCAGTCCAGATTCTTTGCTTCTCTAAGAAGACAAAAACAACCAGTAAGGAAAGTAGTAAAGTCGGACTGGGCGGACTATATGATACCCTTTACCACTTTGGGTATATTTTACATATGTATCCGAAAAGACGTAGCTGTACTGTTTAAAATTTAATCTCAATCAGACACCCATTGAATATTTGGCGTACAATTAACATAAATAAGTCGAAATTATATATGCAAGCTAAGTTATATCTATATCTGAACCGATTTCAAGCAAACCTGCCAGAGATCCATACCATAGTCAATCGAACTATGGCATGGATCTTTAGTGTACAATTTGCTTAAAACCATCACATCATTCTAGACATAATTTAGTACGCTATGCCAATATTCTTGCTAATCAAAAGATTTGCAGGGACTTTGGTGCACCATTTACCTAAAATCGGGCGAATCTATATATGGAAGCTATATCTAAATATGAACCGATTTTCACGAAACTTAGCACACGTCATTCTAGATCTAATTCAGTAGGCAATACCAAATTTCGTGCAAATCGAAAGATATATAGGGACTTTGGTACACCATTTACCTTAAAACGGACGAACCTACATATGGGCGCTATATCAAAATCTGAACCGATTTTCGCGAAACTTAGCACACATCATTCTAGGCCTAATTCAGTAGGCTATACCAAATTTCGTGCAAATCGAAAGATATATATGGACTTTGTTACACCATTTACCTAAAATCGGGCGATACTATATATAGGAGGTATATCTAAATCTGAACCGATTTTCACGAAACTTGGCACAAGTCATTCTAGACTTAATTCAATACGCTATGCTATGTAGGGACTTTGGTACACCAATTACCTTAAATCTGAAAATCTGAATCTGAAAATTTATCAGACCAACATCATGTGTGAATAATATAACAGCAATGTTAACACTGGAGGAGAATTGTCGTGACGTGAAGATATAATGGTGTTCGAGTAGTAAGTAAGGAATAAGTAGGTGATACCAAGTTTTGTGCTATTACAATATCAGTGACGTGTGTAGGATATTTTAAATGGAATAAATTGGTACTCGTTTCGACGTAGACCCCATATGTAGGTCTAGTCCCATTTTCGACAATTAGAAATTGTTAGCCACATTTTCCATGCATTCCAGATTCTTTGAAGTTTAAGAAATATTTTTTCAGAATATTTTCATTTCATTTCCATTTTTTGATTTAGTAGCTATATAAAGTTAATGTAATGCATACAGAAAACTACCACTTGTTGCTACGATTCTTATCTTATTCTTTCCTTGCTTCTCTAAGAAGACAAAAACAAACATTATCTCTTAAATCTGACTGTTACAAGTAACATATTTTCGGTTCTTTCGCCGAATACTTAACGACCTTACCCTTTTAATGGTTTATTAAATTTTTAATAACAAAACGTCGTTATTGTTTTCAAATGTAAGTACGTACAAATAAAGGAGAAATAAAAATATACAGTCAAATGAATATTTACAAATATCCCTCATAAAGCCATGAACATTGAAAAGAGAATTAAAAAAATAAAATCTTAAAACCTTGATGCATTTCTTTCTAGCTTGGCGAAGGTTGATTACATTGAGGACGTTTGTTCAATGTGTGTTTTACATTTTATATTTTAAGGGATTTAAGTGGGAGCTATTGTATGGGAGTTATTTTAAAATATTAAAGAAAGGAAGAAAGAAAGTTTATGTTTATTCAACAGGAATCCGATGTGACAAATTATGAGAAATTTATGTTAAAAACGTAATAAAAACCAGTAGGGAAAGATCAAAAGTCGGAAAGGTCCAACTATATGATGTTCCTTGCCATTTTGGGTACATAAATGTTCCTATTTACAATATCCTCTCTATAGACAAACATAGCATACTAAAGGGTTTTTGGACATGGATTTTGATGTCAATCAGTGTTCAAATTAAATGCGTATTAATGTCAACATATTCGTAGAAAATTTCTGAATGCTAAGACCAAATTTAGTGCCACAATATTTTATAGGTGGACAATTCCATTTGGAGATGGCCATTAAATTAAGAACCCAGAAGGGTAAATTCGCCATAGAAAAAATGTTTAAGTTATGAGGTGATGATTTTACCCTTCACCACACTGTGGTAAAGGGTACTATATCTTTGTGTATATGTTTGTAACAGGCAAAAGGAAACGAGATAGACACATGGTTCCTTTTGAGAATATGCATAGAATCACTTTCTAAGTCGATTTATGCATGTCCGTCCGTCGTCTGTCTGTCCATGTTAAATTGTAAAGAAAGTACAGGTCGTACTTTTGAATCGAATTGGATGAAAGGACGAACCCTATTGAAAAATCAGCTCAGATTTAGATATACCTCTCATATATATTTTCGTCCGATTTAAGATAAATGGTGCTCCAAAGTACCTATATATTTGGCATAGCGTACTAACTTACGTTTAGAGTGATGTGTGTTAAATTTTGTGAAAATCTGTTCCGATTTAGATAAAGCTCCCATACACATTTTCCTCCGATTTCAGGTAAATAGTGCACCAAAGTCCCTTTATACCCTTCGATTTGCATGAAGTTTGGCATGGCGTACTAAATTGAGTAAGGATGATTAATGGTAAGTTTTGTGAAAATCGGTTCCGATTTAGATATAGCTCCCATATATATTTTCGTCCGATTTTAAGTAAATAGTGCACCAAAGTGCCTTTATATCATTCGATTTGCACGAAATTTGGCATAGCTTACTGAATTGAGTCAAGTAGTAAGTTTCGGGAAAGTCGGTTCAGATTTCGATATAGCTCCCATATATATTTTCGTCCGATTTTATGTAAATGGTGCACCAAAGTTCCTATATATTCTTCGATTTGCACGAACTTTAGCATAGCGTACTGAATTATGTCTAGAACGGTGTGTGGTAAATTTCGGGAAAATCGGTTCAGATTTAGATATAGCTGCCAAATATATTTTCGTCCGAATTTAGGTAAATAGTACACCGAAGTCCGTTTATATCCTTCGATGTGCACGAAATTTGGCATAGCTTACTAAATGGAGTTTAGAATGATGTTTCTTAGATTTTGTGAAAATCGGTTCAGATTTAGATACAGCTGCCAAATATATCCTTCGATGTGCACGAAATTTGGCATAGTGTACTAAATGAAGTCTAGAATGATGTGAGTATTAAGTTTTGTGAAAATCGGTTCGGATGTAGATACAGGTCCCATATATATTTTCGTCCGATTTTAGGTAAAGAGTGCACCAAAGTCCCTTTATATCCTTCGATGTGCACGAAATTTGGCTTAGCGTACCTCATTAGGTCTAGAATGGTGTGTATTAAGTTTCATGAAAATCGATTCAGATTTAGATATAACTCCCATATATATTTTCTTCCGATTTGTAAATGGGTATTAAGTTTCCTGAAAATTGGTCCAGATTTAGATATAGCTGCCATATATATTCGATATAGCTCCCATATATACACATATTTTCGTCTTATTTTACATAAATGGTGCACCAAACACTTAATATTTGTCCAATTAACTTATACATAATGTAGAAACGACTTTATACTTGATTTGTGTCAACTGCAGGTAATTTTGAGACGGCAGTAAAATCAAATGAGGAATATATTTTTAATACATATTATCCTTCTATTTGTGCATTTTTTGGTCATAATTCTCTTGACCTGAAACCTAATTGACAAATTCTACAAGATTAAAGGTGGGGTCATGACAAACAATAGTTAAATATTCGCATTCACCCCATCGTTACTATTAATTTCGTATTATAGATCGTGGGACCTCAACATTTCTGAACCGTTTTGTAGTCGTCCGATCCCCAATAGACAGTCAATTAAAAGCTTATTGCCCAATAAATTTTTAAGTTTTCTACTGACAATAAGTCGTAAATGTCGTATACCATCACGAAATGTAATAAACGTAATTAATTCAATATTTTCGACTTGTACAATTATAGTTATGGCCCTCTGGTGGTGGATGTACCATATTTAGACCTTCCAGTTAAAATAACAAATTTTTTAATTCTAAAGTTAAATCATTATCTATAACCTACTTCCGTTTTACTGATTAACCTCATCATTAGTAACAGTATAAAAATCAATTAGAGTGTGAGAAAGTTTTTTTAGAAACAACGAAATGTAGCATCCCTTATAGACCAAAGTAAAATAACACCGAAAAGAAGAAAAACAACAATAGTAGAAAGTATAAAAAACATTTCATAGCCTTTTTAAACTTTTTCCTCTCATTCCTTATGGTGTTATTTACGAACTCATTGGGTTTGTGGTTTACACATGATTGACTTAACATTTGCGACCTTACTGTGAACTCAACTATATTTAGAGTGTTGAACTTTAGGTTGTGTGTATGTAGGTATGTATAGTGTAAGTGTTGTTTGAAGTATCCAACAGAAATCTAGTCGATTATCCACGTGATTAGGAAACATTCCATAAGACAAACTGTGTACGAGGGCGGTTCGGAAACTTCTTATAGTGGTTTACAACTGTAATTGCATCTTCACTTGTAGTGAAATGCTTGCCAGCAAGGAATTTTTATACCCTTTTATACCTTGTGCATATGCTTGTAACAGGCAAAAGGAAACGAGATAGACATAGATTAATTTTCTAAGTCGATTTATTCATGTCCGTCCGTCTGTAGATGTTAAATTGTAAACAAAGTAATTGAAATTGGTGGAAATCGGTTCAGATTTATATATAGCTGCCATATATAGTTTTGTCCGATTTTATGTAAATTGTGCACCAAAGTCCTTATATATCTTTTGATTTGTATGAAACTTGACATAGTTTACTGAATGCGGTGGATAATGATGTGTGCTAAGTTTCGTGAAAATCGGTTCAGATATAGATATAGCTCCCATATATATTTTCGTCCGATTTTTTGTAAATGGTGTCCCTATATATCCTTCGATTTGCATACAATTTTGTATAGCGCACTGCATTGAGTCTAGAATTACATATGTAAAGTTTCGTGAAAATCTGTTCCGATTTAGATATAGCTCTCATATATTTTTCAATTTTCACGAAATTTGGCATTACGTACTAAATTAAATCTAGAATAATGTGTGTTAAGTTCCGGGAAAATCGGTTCAGATTTAGATATAGCTCCCATATATATTTTCGTCCGATATAATATAAATGGTGTACCAAAGCCCCTATATATCTTTCGATTTTCACGAAATTTGGCATGGCGTACTAAATTAAGTCTAGAATGATGAATAATAATGAACCTGAAAATCGCTTCAGATTTTGATATAGCTCACATATACATTTTCGTCCAATTTAATGTAAATGTTGCACCCAAATTCCTAAATATTTTTCCACCAAATTTTGCATAGCGTACTAAATTGTGTCTAGAATAAGGTGTGTTAAGTTTGGAGAATATCGGTTTTGATTTAGATATAGGTCCCACATATATATTTTCGTCCGATTTTAGGTAAATGGTGCACCAAACTCCTAATGTCTGTCCGATTGACACGAAATTTTGCACAACGTACCATATGTATTTCGAACGGATGTCTGATTAAGACTATATTTTTAACAGGGCGGCATACTGAGTGCGGCTATAAATCGATTTCCATACATTTGTCCAATTGTACGCAAACGATTCTAAATCTGCCCGACTGAAATAAAATTTAGTATAGGTTGTAGAAAGGTGTATATTCCTTCGAGGGAACAATGACATGAACTTGTTAGGATACATATCGACGCCTCCGAACCATAGTATGCTAAGTCTGAAAAGTGAGTTATTCAGTAGAAGCTTTCAAAGTATGGAAGTTTCTTTAATCGTGCATGCCATGCTAAGTACATTTTTGCTTATAACTTTGGTTTGGATTGGCCGATGATTACCAAACTTTCAGTGAAGAACTTTAAAACATGCTAAGTCGACTTAGCATGGTACTATGGTTCGGAGGCGTCGATATGTATAATATACATAAAGTGGTGAAGGGTATTATATAGTCGGTCCAGTCCGACTTTACTACTTTCCTTACTGGTTTGAGATTTGGAAACAAGTACACGTCACTGGGATCTAAATCAGGAGAATAAAGTGGGTGGTCAAGCAACTCTACTTTAATTTGTTGATTTTAGCCATTATTAAAATACTCTTGTGCGCTGGTGCGTTGTCTTGAGGAAAAATTATTTTTTGTGTTGTGTATTTTTTGTGTTTTTTGGCTTCTTTACGGCACTTCCCCAGCTTCAGTCCATTGTTTGGATTGTTCTTTTGTCTCTGGAGTGGTGGATCCATATCATCAATAGTTATGAAACGAAGCTTAAAATAAATTTTATTTCGTTTAATACGATCCAAACAATCTTGAGAAATATTCATTCTTATGCGGACACTATAAAATGTCCCTAATGAGGAGGATTTGTAATGAACTAATCCGCGAGTACCCCAAGGGTTACGGACACTGCAAAATAATTTCAAAAGAACTAAGATGTACGAGACCCAAGGTACGTTCCTTAAAAAGAATATGATTCTTCATGGTGTTCATACTGGTATATCTTTTCGTACTTTCTCGCGCACTAATTAATTTCCACACGCTGGATTATTGGTCACAGAGTTATTCCTTCTTATTTTCATAGAAAAATCACAACTTAATATTTGATCCGGTCAGTGTGCAGTAGGAATAACTGTTAACAATTTTTTAACATGCAATCTGTTAAGCACTCTATCACAGCATTGAAAATTGTCTCCATTTTTTTCAATATAAAGTTTCAGTACTTATTCCAATATTTTCAGCATCATTTTCCATACTCTAATTGTGTATATTTACCTTTAGCAAAATTCACACTTATCATATATGCAAACATATCACTTTCATTTACCAGGGGAGTATCAGCAACAACTGATATGTTTTCTTAATAGTTTAAATTCGCTGTTTTGCTGATGTAGTTGACATTTCAGCGTGGCATTTATGTTACTTCATACACTAGTATAGCACCATTTCCTTCTTCCTTACAACAACACCAACACTTTGCATATTCTCCTCCAGCAACAACTTGACACACTGGCTGGCAACATTCTACAATATCCTCTAAATGCATCCGGCTGTCAACACCGCTACAAGGGCATCACCTGTTTTGCTGCTTTGGCATTATGTGACAATTTGCCACTCTAGTGCACCAACTGGGGCATAGAGTCTGTTGGTCGTATGGTATGCAAGTCTCTTAGCCTCTCTGACTAAAACCATACCACTGGGCACTTGACAATGGCTTACAGCTTTCTTGTGCATAAATTTAATGTTGTTACTTTAAGGTATGAGCTTGG
>NW_026879122.1:0-25965 GCF_032173495.1 Musca vetustissima
GGGATCGGACTTACTGTTTAAATGGCGAAAATCCATACACAGTCTCCAAGTACCGTTCTTCTTCCGAGCCAATGTAATTGGTGAGTTGTACGGACTACGTGAAGGTTCTATAAATCCCTTACTAAGGAGTTCATTTACCTTTTCCTGGACGATGGCTTGCATTGCTGGGTTCCTTGCTGCATACCGCAGCTTGAATGGCCTATCGTCGTTCATGACAATTCGGTGAGAAGCGATCGTAGAGAATCCGTGCAACTCCTGAAATTTGCTTAGTTCTTCGTTGAGGAAAGCGTTTATCCTTTCTTGATCAGTGGGGCTTAGCACACTTACCGTGGGTGACAAGGTAGGTTCTTGCAATCCCGGGTTTATCGTGTTTGTGTCGTCGTCTTTCTCGGATTCCGGTGGTTGGTGCGTGGTTACCGTCAGGTGTAGATGCTTTTCGATTGTTTTCTCTGTTTCTTCGGTACACGGTATGACACAGCTTAACCCAGCACAAAGTATTTTAGTCCTGCTCCGTTGGAGAAAATCCATCCCCAAGATTATATCTTCGCTGGCGTGGGGCATAATCAGTAATTCCATTCTCATTCTGCATTGTCCAAAGATTAGATCGGTAACCACAGAATGCTGAACTCTCCGTTGTGACCCATCTGCCAGCCCGATCGTTATATCCTGTGTTCTCCGTATGGTTTGGGGATCGATCGTCAGGGCGAACGTCTCACTTATGAAGCTCCTGGTTGCCCCTGTGTCAACGGTGGCTAGGCAACACCGACCGTGAATTATTATTTCTGCAATTATGCGTGAGGCGGTACTGTAGAGCGATGTTCCTCCTGAGTTGGAGTGGGTGTCTGCGAGCCCACATTCTCTACCTCCATGCGGACTCGATGCTCGTTTCCCGATCGCTTTCGACAGCACTGTATCGTCCGAATGCCTCTCCGACCACACTCCCAGCAGAAGAGCTTCTGTGGATTGCGGCATCCGGCTGCGAAATGGCCCTCCTGGCCGCATCTTCGACAAGCCGTGGCTGTGTTGATCGGTACCTCACGCATACTCTCCGAGCTTCGTGACTCAATTCGGTGGTGGTGATCTCTGGTTACGGTCGGCATGGTCGGGATATCCTCCAAGTCTTCGGCCATCTCTAAGAGGCCCGCCAGATTGGTGAAGTCCCTCCGTCTGATGTACCACAAGTATTCCGGTAAGGCATTCTTAAAAATTCTTTCCATTTTCTGCTCCTCGTTGTAACTAGTGTGTCTCATTAGGTCTTGCATCGCTAGCATGTAGTCCTTAAAAAGTTCACGCGGCTTCTGTCTTCGTTGCCGGATTTCGTCCTCCAAGTTCTCCATAAACCTCGGAGGGAGGAAGAATTTCAAGAAATCCTTTCGAAATTCCTCCCAGGATCGCCAGGGTTTTCGGTTGTTCCGGAACCACATCAATGCCCGACCATGAAGCACTTCTGGCATTACGGTGATCAGATTACCGTTAGGGATCTGGTACATCTCCGCCCTTTCTTCCAATCTCTCAACGAATTCCAAGGGTTTACCTTCACCGGTGAAGCTTATGCCCCACTTCCGTACTTGTTCCGCGATTGTTTGCACGTCTGGTGTTTTCTTGCCCCGGGGCATTGGTACTTCTATCCGAGTTGCCTCTTCGCCATCTGTTTCTGCACTCAGTTTCCTTGGCGTCGCCACCTTCGTGTCCCTCTCGTGTATAGCTTGGATTTCTAACAGCCTTTTCATAATCTCCGGGGGGTGGTATTGTGCGATGTACATCGCGAATCGCTTTCGTTGTTCTTCAACCGTTCCATCAGTATCGCAGTTAAACTCGTCGAGGTACTTATTTAAATCGTCCTTACGAAGGCTGTACGCCCAGGACACACGTAAATCTACCGACATTTTATAGAATTCTTAAAACACTCTCTAACTCTCTCTGTCCCTGCTCGGGCGCCACTGTAACGACAGGTTTCCCCTTAGGCTGGAGTAAGCTCGCCGGGGCCAAGGTTCGTAACAGAAAATTTGTTTGTGTGCGAGAGAGAAAGAGAAAGACGAGTGTTTTACGTTCTATAATGTTTATTTCGCACGCAATAGAGGTATATACAAAGTAAACTTAGATATTGCTTAATACTACTAGGATGACGTCTGTCCGAGATTAGGTGGGTAACTTTTGCCGTCCTTCGAAATGGAGACCTGGATAAGTACTCCTGGTGGGGAATGGACTGGAATACTGGGAGTTGGAGACCTGGGTAAGTACTCTCACACAGGATACACTCACTGGGATTCGGATTTTCCAGTTACGTCATTTGGGAAATAAGCTAGGGGATACACACGGAGTCTACTGCGAGAGACCTTAATAAGTATTCAGGCAAGGATACGAAAGGATTCTACTGCGAGAGACCTTAATAAGTACTCAGGCTAGGATACGTGAGGATTCTACTGGTTTGGTTGTAACTCAACCAGTTTTCTCAAAATCAACTACCATATCAAAGTAAGAAAATCTCAGATTTTTGCCTTCAAAATGTGAAATTTACCTACATACTGAAAAAACTTTTTGGTGCATGGAATCAAAGAATCAATGTCGCAATTCTTATTAGTGCGTCTGCGTAATGCTATATGCGCTTTCAGTTTGGTTGTAACTCAACCAGTTTTCTCAAAATCAACTACCATATCAAAGTAAGAAAATCTCAGATTTTGCCTTCAAAATGTGAAATTTACCTACATACTGAAAAAACTTTTTGGTGCATGCAATCAAAGAATCAATGTCGCAATTCTTATTAGCGTCTGCGTAATGCTATATGCGCTTTCAGTTTGGTTGTAACTCAACCAGTTTTCTCAAAATCAACTACCATATCAAAGTAAGAAAATCTCAGATTTTGCCTTCAAAATGTGAAATTTACCTACATACTGAAAAAACTTTTTGGTGCATGCAATCAAAGAATCAATGTCGCAATTCTTATTAGTGCGTCTGCGTAATGCTATATGCGCTTTCAGTTTGGTTGTAACTCAACCAGTTTTTTCTCAAAATCAACTACCATATCAAAGTAAGAAAATCTCAGATTTTGCCTTCAAAATGTGAAATTTACCTACATACTGAAAAAACTTTTTGGTGCATGGAATCAAAGAATCAATGTCGCAATTCTTATTAGTGCGTCTGCGTAATGCTATATGCGCTTTCAGTTTGGTTGTAACTCAACCAGTTTTCTCAAAATCAACTACCATATCAAAGTAAGAAAATCTCAGATTTTGCCTTCAAAATGTGAAATTTACCTACATACTGAAAAAACTTTTTGGTGCATGGAATCAAAGAATCAATGTCGCAATTCTTATTAGTGCGTCTGCGTAATGCTATATGCGCTTTCAGTTTGGTTGTAACTCAACCAGTTTTCTCAAAATCAACTACCATATCAAAGTAAGAAAATCTCAGATTTTGCCTTCAAAATGTGAAATTTACCTACATACTGAAAAAACTTTTTGGTGCATGGAATCAAAGAATCAATGTCGCAATTCTTATTAGGTGCGTCTGCGTAATGCTATATGCGCTTTCAGTTTGGTTGTAACTCAACCAGTTTTCTCAAAATCAACTACCATATCAAAGTAAGAAAATCTCAGATTTTGCTTTCAAAATGTGAAATTTACCTACATACTGAAAAAACTTTTTGGTGCATGTTTAAGCAAGGATACGAAAGGATTTTACTGCGAGAGACCTTAGTAAGTACTCAAGCAAGAATACGTAGAGGATTCTACGGCAAGAGACCTTAATAAGTACTCAAGCAAGGATACGAAAGGATTTTACTGCGAGAGACCTTAATAAGTACTCAAGCAAGGATACGTAAGGATTCTACGGCAAGAGACCTTAATAAGTACTCAAGCAAGGACACGAAAGGATTCTACGCAAGAGACCTTAGTAAGTACTCACGCAAGGACACGAAAGGATTTTACTGCAAGAGACCTTAATAAGTACTCAAGCAAGGATACGAAAGGATTCTACTGCAAGAGACCTTAGTAAGTACTCAAGCAAGGATACGTAAGGATTCTACGGCAAGAGACCTTAATAAGTACTCAGGCAAGGATATGTAAGGATTCTACAGCAAGAGACCTTAATAAGTACTCAAGCAAGGATATGTAAGGATTCTACTGCAAGAGACCTTAATAAGTACTCAAGCAAGGATACGTAAGGATTCTACTGCGAGAGACCTTAATAAGTACTCAGGCAAGGATACGTAAGGATTCTACTGCAAGAGACCTTAATAAGTACTCAAGCTTGGATACAAGAGACCTTAATAAAGTGCTCAAGGCAAGGATACAAAAGGATTCTACTGCAAGAGACCTTAATAAGTACTCAAGCAAGGATACGAAAGGATTCTACGGCAAGAGACCTTAGAAAGTACTCAAGCAAGGATACGGAAGGATTCTACTGCGAGAGACCTTAATACGTACTCAGGCAAGGATACGAAAGGATTCTACTTAGGCAAGGATACGCAAAGATTCTACTTAGGCAAGGACACGCAAAGATTCTACTTAGGCAAGGATACGCAAAGATTCTACTTATTCAAGGATGCACAAGGATTCTACTTAGGCAAGGATTATACTGCAAGAGACCTGGATAAGTACTCAAGCAAGGATACGGAAGGATTTCTTTGGGAATAGGGACCTGGATAAGTACCCTAGGACGGCTGTCAGAATTATCATACAATGTATCCCTCACCTGGGTTGGGTGTGTCTTCTGTCGTTGTCTGGCACTAACTGTTCCTTCTCACTCGTTGATCTCCCTTTTATAGCAAGCCCCAACCACGTGTTCTAGCGTGGGATAACGGGAACTTGTTTTGATCAACTTGTCACAACAACATTGGCTGTGATCATCACAACCAATGGCTGTGATGTGTGAGAATAACGGTAACCCCTTGTATCTTGTTGTCTTCTTTTGACCGAGACAAATGAGAATGTTGGGTTTTAGAATATTTATTTATTTATTAAAGAATAAATAACAATACAAGGTGTGGGCAAAATTGAGTGCCACGATTTTTGGTCGTCACACCATAAAGGAAAAACTAAGCAAAGCAGTCGAATTATATAATAACAGTTACCATTCTGTTACAAAAGGAAAACCATTTGACGTTGAATATGGATTTTGCAATAAACTAAAGATCTATGAGAGAGCCATTGCTATGAAAGAACATGTAATAAATAAAAGAAATATTAAAAGAGAAGATTTTACAGAACATAGAGACAAAGGGTACATAAAAAATTACATGTCTGTAAGGCATAAGAATGAGCCAAAATTTCGATAAAATGTCCACAAATTTAATATAAAACCAGTGAGCGGAGCAGTATAGTCGGACGGGGCCGACCATATGATACCCTACACAACTTCGACGAAAATCTAACTTTCTTTGGTTCTATATTCTGAGCATGGACACTATTTCGCGATATTTGCACCCTCTTCATTGACTAGAGGTCAACAAATGTTACTTATATGCAGTACAGCCCTTCTCATTACTTGTCCAGATTCCCGTCACCGTGGGTTGTGTTGTGATGTTCGGCTTTAAATTGTGGACTATAGATCGACTCGAAAAACACAAAAAATTAAGTTTTCGGTCCACTTCATCCCAAAATTATTATCTCATCATCGCCGAAAATTATAGGCGTTGTCCTTGACCATAACTGGAACCTCATGGAACCTATCAAAGCAATCAGCTCTATATTTCCGCCCTCCAGTGTGGTAATGGTTTACTAAATAATATATGAATACGTAAGCACCTGAAAAAATATACGTGTAACTCCACCATCCGAGCACATACAACAATATAATTGGTATCAATTTAAAGGCCAACCTCTCCTCTTGGATATATTATCAACTTCTCGGGTCTATGTCCTTCAGGAGTAAATATGTACGCTATAGAATACAAATTTTGCCATTTTTCACACAAAAGTCAGGGTTCAATTGACCCCATCTTTATGAAAACAGGTATGCTTATTCCTTGGCCCGATCTTTTTCTCCATGTAAAATTTCGCGATGTTCGGGCTATAATTGCGGCCTCTGGAGCGACCAGAAAAACCGACAAAAATTTTGTATTTGGTCCATTTCATCCCCTAAATATTAAGCGATCTCCAGCAAAAACAATAGGGGTCTTCATTGGCCAGAACCCAACCTACATGCAAAATTTCGTGAAGATTGGTCCATAACTGTGGCCTGTATCGTGTTTACAAATTATAATGGACAGACGGACGGACGGACGGACGGACACACATGTCTAGATCGACTTAGCTAGTCGAGATATGACGATCGGTATACATAAAGGTGGGTCTAGCACCAATATTTCGCGGCGTTACAAACTCTTGGGGCTGCACAAAGCTATAATATCCTGACAACATAGTTGTGTAGGGTATAATAAAAAGAAGAACTAAATATAAAGACGTATTAGATAATAAATACCTTAGTTCTTAGTAATTAAGAATATTTTATTTTATGTTATTAGTATACTTTCATTTTAAAACCATTGACAATGTGGACATTGTCTCATTTAAACGTTGGGGAAGTTACGTAATTTTCATATTACACTATTTCAATTTTCTTAGTCACTGTTAAATTTACTTTGTTTTACTTTTTTATCAAATATTTCGTTATGTCATCAATTTATTGTTATTCCTTTATTCTTAATTATCTTTTTATTTGTCTTCATTACTTTTCCCTTTCTCTAACCCAATTAAATTTTTGTTATCATTTCTATTTTTAAATAAACCGTTACATTTAATGTTTAGTTGTAAGAAATTATGTTCTAAATATCAATTACATTCTACTTTTGAGTTTAGTTCAAGCTTGGAGTTTAAAGGAATATGTTGTACTTTTGAAAAATAAATAAAAATTATGTGTTAAATCAAAATTAAAGAAGTTGTGTTTCAATTTACTTAACTCGCGCCACCCAAGAATGGTTAGGTTCCTCGCTTCATTTCCAGAGCACAGTGGCCATCAAAATCTCCTTATATCAATCCGTTGGACAATTGTGTCTGGAGTATTTTTGAATATAATGTTGGCACTTAAAAATACCTAAGGCCATAATTCGTGTCAAAGGTGACCAATTCGAACAAATCTAAACTTATTCTAAAATTTGATGCTACATTTTTTGCATTAATTCAATAAAATTTAAAATAATGTAAAAATGATGGCGTTTGACTTTGTTGCATTTTTTATCTCACCCTGTATATATAAGCTATGTCTGCATTTCCACAAAACGCAATTAAGTCATTCTATGCTCAATTTTGTACGTTGTGAAAAATTTCATGTCAATCTGATAAGCATTAGGAATTTTGTGAATCATTTACTTGAAATCGGGCGAATATACATATGGAATATATATCCAAACCCGAACCGATTTCAACAATTTAATTTATACTAACTTCAGTACGTTTGTGCATATCGGCCATATTTTTGGGTCCATGATGCGTCATTTACTTAAAATCGACGAAACTTCTCACACGTTAGGCTATATTAACTTCAGTATGTTGCTCAAAATTGTGTGCCTATCGTCCTTGGGCCAAACATATGAATTTCATCCAAATCGGATCATAAATGCGACTTGTACTTTGTTTACAATTTAACCTGGACAGACAGACGGGCCGACGGACGGACATGCATAAATCGACTGAGAAAGTGATATTTTTATAAACTTTTTTTTATATTTACTGATATAAAACCATCTGAGCAAAATTTTGGCGGCCTATGTAAAGGGGTTCGCCAGTTAATGAGTTTATACCCAATTTTTGGGTAAATATTATAAATAAGGGTACCTTTGTATGGGGGCTACAAGAATCTATTATACGAGGATATTGCTGAAACATGAAAGGAAACTTTCCTTTTCATTGCAAAGGCCAAGCAACATTTGCGGAGTCAGCTGTTGTTCAAATAATTTCTGAATTAAATTCACATAAGGTTGTATAATATACCACATTAGACTAACACACTGTACCACATTACCAGCACATTTTCTTAATGATGTGAAAATGGATTTTTCAAGTTTATTTCAAATATCACAGAAACTTGATGATCAAATTATTCATTTTTTTATTTCTTGTAACATTTAAACTAGTAATTTTGTACAACCAATAAATATACTTAATTTATTGCATCATATATAGGGTCCAACGTCATCCATCTACACACAGAAGTTTTTAAGTTTACAAAATGCAATGTTCAAATTCGATTTTAATTGATAACTATGGGCCTGAAAGTGGAAATATAAATGGACTATTTCTGAACAAATCACTAAAAATTATAATCACTAAAAAGCAAAGCAAAACTGCAACAAAAACCAGTAACGAAAGTAGTAAAGTCGGACTGGGCCGACTATATGACACCCTTCGCCACTTTTGGTATATTCTACATATGCATCCTAACAGACGTAGAGTGTTTGTTATATATCTATATCTGAACCGATTTCAGGGAAACTTGCCAAAGACTAATTTATATTACTTCAGTAGGTTGTGTCAATCGGATCTTTTCACGATGCTTAGCAACATCATTTTAGACTTAATTCAGTACCCTATACCAATATTAGCTCAAACCGAAAGACATATAGGGACTTTGGTGCACCAATTACATAAAATCGGTCGAAAATATATATGGGAGCTACATCTACATCTGAACCGATTTTCAGGAAACTTAGCACATTCAGTAGACTTAATTCAGTACGCTATGATAAATTTCGTGCAAATCGAATGATTTTCAGAGACTTTGGTGCACCAATTACCTAAAATCGGATGAATATATATATATATATATATATATGGGAGCTATATCTAAATCTGAAACGATTTTCTCGAAACTTTGTATACATTATTATAGACGCAATTCAGTAAGCTATGCCAAATTTCATGCAGATCGAAAGATATATAGGGAGTTTGGTGCACCAATTACCTTAAATCAGATGAAAATATATATGGGAGCTATATCTAAATCTCAACCGATTTTCACGAAACTTTGCACATATCATTCGAGCCTAAATTCAGTACGCTATGCCAAATTTCGTGCAAATCGAAAGATATATAGGGACTTTGGAACACAATTTACCTTAAATCGGACGAAGCTATATATGGGAGCTATATCTAAATCTGAACCGATTTTCAGGAAACTTAACACACAACATTCTAGACCTAAGTCAAAAGATTTTTACCAAATTTCGTGCAAATCGAAAGATATATAGGGACTTTGTTGCACCATTTACATTAAATCGGACGAAAATATATATGGGAGCTATATCTAAATCTGAACCGATTTTCAGGAAACTTAACACACATCATTATAGACCTGAATCATTACGCTGTATCAAATTTCGTGCAAATCGAAAGATATATAGTGACCGTTTACATTAAATCGGGCAATTATGTATATGGCAGGTATATCTAAATCTGAACCCAATTTCAATAGGGTTCGTCCTTGGGCCGAATAAGTAATTTATGCCAAATTTCATCCAATTCGGAACATAAATGCGACCTTACTTTGTTTACAATTTAACAAGGACAGGCAGACAGACGGACGGACGGACGGACATGCATAAATCGACTCAGAAAGTAATTCTATGCACATTCTCAAAAGGAACCATGGGTCTATCTCGATTATTTTTGCCTTTACAAACATATGCACAAGAACATAATACCCTTACCACAGTGTGGTGAAGGGTATAATGAATTAATTCTCAATTCTGAGAATCTGTCCGCCATTTTGGATCCACCATTTCGAATTGTTTACTTTTTTCATACCCTCCACCATAAACTTGTCATTCGGTTAGCAACACCTCGAAATAATATTTGGAGATCCCAAAACGATATTTTTTTTTAATATTCTATATTCTATATTTTTATTCAAGCTAGTATGTTCAAATTACGATAGATATCGTAATATTTATGATAGAGCTCCGATTGTTTGCACTGACACTGTTATTACTCCTAGAATGTTTGTTACTACAAATAGGATATTTCGACATTTTGGGCAGGATTTTCAAATGAATTGACTGTCATCCTCATAGTTTTTCAATAAAATGTACGGTAATTTTAAATTTTGGATTCTCATTATGTTTTAAATCTCATTACCAAAAAATATCAATATATGTCCCCGTTTTGGCATAGGCCTCATATAACCGACATCTATTCCTCTTTTTGAGGATTTCAAACATCTTTTTCAACCGTCACGAATTCCACGGAATTGTAATTATATTAAAATTACACCGAGTACACCATATGCTTCCGTTGGAACTGCAATTTTCAAATTTCGAAAAATGAGTATTGTTTTGAATTGCGCTAGCAGAGCACACAATTGTGCCGTTTTAATTTGTTCAATATCTCTCAATATTTTCGAAAAAAAATATTTTCAAACTTATTCCAGAATTGTAATATTGATATTGAGTGATATTGAGAGATTTCAACGGCATAAATGCGCTTAATTCAGCACAACTTTCACGGCCATATGATACCCTTCACCTCTTTGGGTATATTCAACAAATAAATCCTAACAGACATCCTATTTTTGAATGATCATTATCAAAAAAATTTATCCATAAACATGTCATTCATTTATGTAAATCAATTTAAAGCAAATATCAATCGGACACCCGTTGATTATTTGGAGTCCAATTAACATGAGTCAGCCGAAAATATATATGGGCTAAAAACGCACGTTGTGTAAAATTTCGCGTCATTCTGATAAACAAAAGGAGTTTGGTGGACCATTTACTTCAAATCGGACGAAATTGTATAAAAAAGCTATATCGAAATGATAACCGATTTCATCGAAACTTGTCACAGGTTAGGTTATACTAATTTCCGTATGTTTTGTTCATATAGGCCGCGATAAAAAAAAAAAAAAAAAAACAAAAAAAACCTCGGTAGAAAATAAATATGGGAGCTCTATCCAAATCTGAAGCGATTTCAACAAAACATGACACACGTTAGGCTAACTTCAGTACGTTGTGCAAAAATTTTGTACCATTCGGCCTAACCTTGGGTCTTTGCTGCACCATTTACTTAAAATCGGACAAAACTATATATGGGAGCTCTATCCCAATTTGAACCTATTTCAACGAAACTTTCCACACGATTTCCACACGTTTATACTAACTTTCGTTCTTTGGTGCACCACTTACCTGAAATTGGACGAAACTATATATGGGAACTATATCTAAATCTGAACAGATTTCAACGAGACTTGCCAGGGATTAATTTATATTAACTACAGTTCATTGTGCAAAATTGTGTGGCAATCTGACAGACATTGGGTATTTAGTGCAAATTGACATAAAATCGGTAGAAAAAGTATGTAGGAGCTATATCTAAATCTGAACCGATTTTCACGAAATTTAGAACACATCATTTTAGACTTAATTGAGTACGCTATGCCAAATTTTGTGCAAATCGAAATATATATAGGGACTTTGGCACACCATTTACATTAAAACGGGCAAAAATATTTATGGGAGCTATATGTAAATTTGAGCCGATTTTTATACCCTTCACCACACTGTGGTACAGGGTATTATGTCTTTGTGCATATGTTTGTAACAGGCAAAAGGAAACGAGATAGACACATGGTTCCTTTTGAGAATATGCATAGAATCACTCTCTGAGTCGATTTATGCATTTCCGTCCGTCCGTCTGTAGATGTTAAATTGTAAACAAAGTACAGGTCGCATTTATGATCCGATTTGGATGAAATTTGGCACAAGTCACTTATTTGGCCCAAGGACGAACCCTATTGAAATTGGGAAAAATCGGTTCAGATTTAGATATAGCTCCCATATATATATTTAACCGATTTAATGTAAACGGTCCCTATATATCTTTCGATTTGCTCGAAATTTGGCACAGCGTAATGAATTAGGCCTAGAACGATGTGTGTAAAATTTCATAAAAATCGGTTCAGATTTAGATATAGCTCCCATATATATTTTCGTCCGATTTAAGGTAAATGGGGCACCAAAGTCCCTCTATATATTTCGATTTGCATGTAATTGGGCATAGAGTACTGAATTAGGTGCAGAACGATGTGTGCCAAGTTTCGAGAAAATCGGTTCAGATTTAGATATAGCTCCCATATATAGGTTCGTCCGATTTAAGGTAAATGGGGTACCAAAGTCCTTCTATATCCTTCGATTTGCATGAAATTTGGCATAGAGTACTGAATTAGGCGCAGAACGATGTGTGTCAAGTTTCGAGAAAATCGGTTCAGATTTAGATATAGCTCCCATATATAGTTGCGTCCTTTTTAAGGTAAATTGTGCACCAACGTCCTTATATATCTTTCGATTTGCATGAAATTTGGCATAGAGTACTGAATTAGGTCCTGAATGATGTGTGCCCATATATAGTTTCGTCCTTTTTAAGGTAAATGGTGCACCAAAGTCCCTATATATCTTTCGATTTGCATGAAATTTGGCAGAGAGTAATGAATTAGGTGTGCTATGTTTCGTGAAAATCGATTCAGATTTAGATATAGCTCCCATATATAGTTTTTTCCGATTCTATGTATATGGTGCACCAAAGTTCCTATATACCTTTCGATTTGCATGCAATTTCGCACAGCGTACTGAATTAAGTCTTGAATGATGTGTGCTAAGTTTCGGAAAAAAATGGTTCTGGTTTCGATATCGCTGCCACATATTCATATATATTCGTCCGATTTTACATAAATGGTGCACCAACCTTCTAATGTTTGTCCGATTAATACGATTTTTTGCACAACATATCAAGTTGGAACTTGAATAACGTTATTGCATTATGTTGAAATTGATGTAGATGCTGTCATAGCTTCCATATGTATTTTGAATGGATGTCTAAATGAAATTAAAATTTTAACAGTGCGGCGAGCGAATAGCATGTATTAATTTTTCTATAAGTCGTTTTTCATAAATTTGTCCCATGGTACGAAGTCGATTTCAATCTGCCCGAATGAAATTAAATTTATCATAGTTTACAGAAATACTTGCGTATGTTCCTTGGAGGGGATACATATGTACAACATACCCAAAGTGGTGAAGGGTATCATATAGTCGGCCCAGCCCGACTTTACTGCTTTCCTTACTGGTTTCCAATTTCATTAGGGTTCGTCCTTGGGCCAAAATAAATGAGCTGTATCAAATTTCATCCAATTCGGATCATAAATGCGACCTGTACATTGTTTACAATTTAGCATGGACAGACAGACGGACGGACATGCATAAATCGACTTACAAAGTGATTCTATGCATATTCTCAAAAGGAACCATTTGTCTGTCTCGTTTGCTTTCGCCTGTTACAAACATATAATTGCACCATCACACACATCTACATAAAACTTAAAGTGAGTCTATTAAACCCTAGCGAATATTGGATAGCAATTTCAATTAAATTAACTTCTTCAATTCAATGCAGATAGTAAAAATTATAGTGGATAATTATGTTGATTAAATATATTTTCCACGTTTATAAGTCATTGACACCAAAGATTGCCCTAAAACGTCTGCATTGAGTGCTACTTAGAAAATCTTCGACCTCGAAAACAACATTACCCTGTAGATAAAGTACGTCATAAAGTATTTGCTGATATAGAACAGAACATAGAAATGGCGGAGCTGTAATATGAAAAATAACAAAGACGAAATAAATTATACTTTGCGAAGACAAAACAAATATTATTTTCTGTAATTCTTATTATTCTTTTCTTACGAGCAACTTATGCATTGGATGGTTTTTCTTTTTATTTAACGAACATGTCGCATGTTCTTATATTTATTGCATTTAATACAACACCACATCAGGTGTGGTAAATTACCTGTAATATCGGTAAGGGCGTAAATAGCGCATTTGGAAAAGTAATATCATAAACATAGGATTAATTCACAAGCTGTCTCAAAATGTATACCAAAAAAATATTGTATACCATATAAAAAGTCTATAAACACTACTGTAGTTTTACGCAGGAAAATATCTGTGAAATATATAACTCTCCGTTAAGTATGCGAGCATACTGATGATGGAAGTAAGTTTTAGACAATTGACGTAGAATGCCGTCATCCCAGGCTTTCCCATTTATCAACAAAATTTTAACAATTATGCATAATTTAGAACACTCCCGTTTATAATATATTTGTGGTCAAGGTATATTGTTTACAGACTAAATATAGTCGGATGATTGAATAAGTATACGTTGGGCTGAACCCATTTCGATTGTTTGTGTCAATTATTAAAAAAAAAACTTTAATTCTATATTCAAAGACATATTTCAAACCAAATTGATCTACGAATTCCTATAGACATGCTAAAATCAATGCATTTTTTAGATTATTTTTGTAATTTATTATTTACGGAATTCCTTTGTTGATCGGAAAAAAATCCTATGTCAATTTATGTCAGTCCGTCTGTTGAAATCGCAAAAGAGTTCGTAATATTTAAGATAGAGCTCTTAAATTTTGCACAGATATTGTTAGTACTCCAGGATATTTGGTACTGCAAATGAGATATATCGGTCCATTTGTCTATATAACGGTACCCCCACATCTCTTTAGTAAGAATGATTAATATTGATCCAAGTCGATATTTTACGAACTTTGGTCACGTTTTGCAACTAAATTAGCTGTAATTTGTATTCACATCGGCTGTCAAATTTCACTACTACAAAAACGCTAGCCCCCTTTTAGGTAATTATCCATTGTATTGTTATTTAAACATGTATTAACATATTATTTTCTTTTCACAGAAAACTTCATATGTCAGAAAAAGAAACAATTCACACATTAATATCGACCATAATTTAAACTTGAGTATCATTTAATACCAAATTTCATGATTCGAGCTCTAAAGGTTCACCCAAATCCAAATTTTCCATTTAGCATAAATTATTTCCATAAGTACCCTCTTCAACCATCCAACAAAACTTATGCATACCCCGATCCTACACCCCCACAATGATGTCAGGATTCCAACACTATTGGTTCACCAATTTAAATTGTACCAAATTTAGTACACAGTAGTACGAATTTCCAAAACTTTCTAAATACCCCAATCCTACACCCCGACAGTGATTCTAGACCATGTTTCACGATTCCAATTCAATTCAAATTGTAGCAAATTTAGTACTTATTTCCAAAAACCTCGTTCCTACCCCAAACAAACACTTCCACAGTGATCCTAAATCCAAGTTTCAGGATTCCAACTCTTTGGTTCACCCACAATTTAAATTGTTAACTTGCATTCCTAATTTCAAGTTTTAGCATAATCCATTCACATGCTACGAAATTTTACACAATTTAGCGCATTTCAGTACTTTTCGGATACTTATAGTTCAAATTTCAAAAAAGCCCTTTGCTACATCTATTCTACACCCCATCAGTGACCTTCAATCCAAATTTCAGAGTTCTAGTTCTACTGGTTCGCCAAATACAAATGGGATCACATTTAGTGTTAACATATTATTTGATTTTCACAGACAACTGCGTATGTCAGAAAAACTAAACAATCAAGCTCTACGGGTTTACCCGGTTTATTTTTCATTTAGCACACATTATTTCCATACGTAACTACTTGAACCATCCAAAAAAACATCATGCATACCCCGATCCTACACCCCCGCAATGATTCCAAATTTCAGGATTCCAAGTCTATGGGTTTACCCATAATTTAAATTGTACCAAATTTAGTACACAATAGTACGAAATTCCAAAACTTCCTAAATACCCCAATCCTACATTCCAACAGTGATTCTAAATCCAAGTTTCAGGATTCCAACTCCATAGGTTAACCCACAATTAAAATTGTACCAAATTTTGTACACAGTATTACCAATTCCACAACTTCCTATATACCCCAATCCTACACCCCCACAGTGATCCTAAACCCAAGTTGCAGGATTCAAACTCTATCAGTTCAGCCACAATTCAAATTGTACCAAATTTAGTACACCGTAGTACTTATTTCCAAAACCTCCTTCCTACCCCAAACCTACACTCCCACAGTCATCCTAAATCCAAGTTACAGTATTCAAACACTATCGGTTCACCCACATTACAAATTGTACCAAATTTAGTACGCAGTAGTACGAATTTCAAAAACTTCACACTTAACCCAAATCAACACCCCCACAGTGATCCTAAATCAATTTTTCAGGATTCAAACTCTATCAGTTCACTCATAATTCAAATTGTACTAAATTTAGTACACAGTAGTACCAATTTCCAAAACATTCTACATACCCCAATCCTACCTCCCACACTGATCCTAAATCCAACATTCAGGATTCCAACTCTATCGGTTCACCCACAATTTATAGAGATGGTATTTACCGGGTAAATACCCAAGGGGTGGGTAAATACCGGGTAAATACCCATTTGCGGGTATTTATTTGGATATTTACTATATTGACTCGGTAATACAACATCTTACACCCTATTTCCGGGTTTCTGTTATCAAATCGATTTAGAATAGATAGTTTTATGATACTTTAAAGACGTGGGTAAATACTTGGGTAAATACCCGAGTTTTTACCCGAAAAATGGGTAAAAACTCATTAACTGCCGAACTACTTGACATAGGCGGCCAAAATTTTGCACACATGTTTCTAATGACAAAGCAAATATAGAAATCCAACATGGGGTCCCTGGGTCCAAGTTTTGATATAGCCCCCATATAACCGTATCTCCCGATTTAAGGTATTTTGTGCCTATTAGACACATTTTACAACCAAATTGGCTGTAATTTGGCACAGAGTGTTCTTTTTGGGTACCAAATGTCCATGCATAATTTTATGTATGTAGGTCCACGTTTACTGGTAGCCCCATACAAAGGTACCGCTTATTTTGAGTATTTACCCAAAAATTGGGTATAAACTCACTAACTGCCGAACCTCTTGACATAAGCGGCCAACATTTTGCACACATGTTTCTAATGACAAAGCAAATATAGAAATCCAACATGGGGTCCCTGGGTCCAAGTTTTGATATAGCCCCCTAATAACCGTATCACCCGATTTAAAGTATTTTTAGCCTATTAGACACATTTTGAGGCCAAATTGGCTGTAATTTTGCACAGAATGTTCTTTTTGGGTACCAAATGTCCATGCAAAATGTTATGTATGTAGGTCCACGTTTACTGGTAGCCCCCATACAAAGGTACCCCTATTTTGAGTATTTACCCAAAAATTGGGTATAAACTCATTAACTGCCGAACCACTTGACATAGAGCGGCCAAAATTTTGCACACATGTTTCTAATGACAAAGCAAATATAGAAATCCAACATGGGGTCCCTGGGTCCAAGTTTTGATATAGCCCCCATATAACCGTATCTCCCGATTTAAGGTATTTTTTGCCTATTAGACACATTTTACAACCAAATTGGCTGTAATTTGGCACAGAGTGTTCTTTTTGGGTACCAAATGTCCATGCAAAATTTTATGTATGTAGGTCCACGTTTACTGGTAGCCCCCATACAAAGGTATCCCTATTTTGAGTATTTACCCAAAAATTGGGTATAAACTCACTAACTGCCGAACCACTTGACATAGGCGGCCAAAATTTTGCACACATGTTTCTAATGACAAAGCCAATATAGAAATTTCACATGGGGTCCCTGGGTCCAAGTTTTGATATAGCCCCCTAATAACCGTATCTCCCGATTTAAGGTATTTTTAGCCTATTAGACACATTTTGAGGCCAAATTGGCTGTAATTTTGCACAGAATGTTCTTTTTGGGTACCAAATGTCCATGCCAAATGTTATGTATGTAGGTCCACGTTTACTGGTAGCCCCCATACAATGGTACCCCTATTTTGAGTATTTACCTAAAAATTGGGTATAAACTCATTAACTGCCGATCGGGAGGTACGGTTATATGGGGGCTATATCAAAACTTGGACCCTGGGACCCCATGTTGGATTTCTATATTTGCATTGTCATTAGAAACATGTGTGCAAAATTTTGGCCGCCTATGTCAAGTGGTTCGGCAGTTAGTGAGCTTATACCCAATTTTTGGGTAAATACTGAAAATAGGGGTACCTTTGTATGGGGGCTACAAGTAAACGTGGACCTTCATACATAAAATTTTGCAGGGACATTTGGTACCCAAAAAGAACACTCTGTGCCAAATTACAGCCAATTTAGCCTTAAAATGTGTCTAATAGACAAAAAATACCCTAAATCGAGATATACGGTTATATGGGGGCTATATCAAAACTTGGACCCAGGGACCCAATGTTGGATTTCTATATTTGCTTTGTCATTAGAAACATGTGTGCAAAATTTTGGCCGCCTATGTCAAGTGGTTTTTGGGTAAATACTCAAAATAGGGGTACCTTTGTATTGGGGCTACCAGTAAACGTGGACCTACATACATAAAATTTTGCATGCACATTTTGTACTCAAAAGGAACACTCTGTGCAAAATTACAGCCAATTTGGTCTTAAAATGTGTCTAATAGGCTAAAAATGCCTTAAATCAGGAGATACGGTTATATGGGGGCTATATCAAAACTTGGACCCAGGGACCCCATGTTGGATTTCTATATTTGCTTTGACATTAGAAACATGTGTGCAAAATTTTTGCCGCCTATGTCAAGTGGTTCGGCAGTTAATGAGTTTATACCCAATTTTTGGGTAAAAACTCGGGTATTTACCCAAGTTTTTACCCACGTCTTTAAAGTATCGTAAAACTATTCATTCTAAATCGATTTGATAACAGAAACACGGAAAGAGGGTGCAAGATGTTGTATTACCGATTCAATATAGTAAATACCCAAATAAATACCCACAAATGGGTATTTACCCAATTTACCGGGTATTTACCCAATTTACCGGCTATTTAGCCTTTGGGTATTTACCCACTGCCCATCTCTAACAATTTAAATTGTACCAAATTTAGTACACAGTAGTACGCAGGGACGTACGCAGGGTACGAGATGATTTTTTTTCACAGTAAATTTATGTTTGCAACAGCGAATTTTTTCATTTTGTACTACCGGGCCCCCCTGAAATGAAATCCTGTGTACGTTGCTGGTAGTACGAATTTCTAAAACTTTTTCTTACCACAAACCTACACCCCCATAGTGATCCTAAATCCAAGTTCACTCACAATTAAAATTGTATCAAATTTAGTACACAGTAGTACCAATTTCCAAAACTTCCTACATACCCCAATCCTACACCCCCACAATTATACTGTACATGAATGTACCCAAAACAAAAAAATACGGTATGCTAAAATTTTGACCCAAAGTGTATTTAAATAGCACATCATTGTAACATAGCGGGATGCAAAAATGCGAAAACAAACACACACACATGCATTAATAATGCAACGTGTGTTGTTGTTTTGTTTTTCTTCTTTTTTGTCTAATTCCATTCAGCACTGGAAACGTCACTGTTACAAACAGGCTAGCTGTGACGTTGACAAAAAGAAGAATTCATTCGAAGTTTGAAAGTTAAAAGCGATCGTTGCAACACCCCCGCCGAGTTAAAAGTGAAATCACCTAAGTTGAAAAGTTTAAAGAGAAAAAAGTTAAAATTCATAAAAACATTGTACTTACCTATGAATATAAAAAATTACACTTACCTTGTATATAAACCTTTTACTTACCTTGAAGACAACCCTTATACTTACCTGTAAATATATTTAATTTTGCACATAACTGAATTCAAAATACCTTATACTTACCTGTGAAGAGAAAATATTACTTACCTTAAAATTAGCAAAAAGTGAAATAAAACTAAATAAAACAAAAAATAAAAAGCGTTCTGCGGTGAAGTGAAGAAAAGGCTAAGTATCAAACATTTTGGTCCAATCGAGCCGAATAAGTGCTGGGGTAATAAAAAAAACTTAACCTTTACAAATTTTTTTTGAAAAAAAAAACAAATTGTGAAAAAAAATCTTGGAAAAAAACTAAATTTCTGTTTTGGTGAAAATTTTGTAAAAAATTAAAAAATAGAAAAAAACACAATTTTTTGTGAAAACAAATTTAAGAAAAAATTTGAAAAACTTTTTGGAAAACAAGAAAATCAGAAATAATAAATTGAAAAAATTGTGAAACTATATTTTTAGAAAAAATTGCAAACAATTTGTGAAAAAAAATTATTTTTGAAAAAATTAACAAAAAAGTGGAAAAAAATTTGTGGAAAAAAAAAATTAATAAGAAAATTAAAACAAGAAGTGGAAATTTTTCAAATTTACAAAGAATATTAGAAAAAAAATTTTGGTGAAACAAAAACAAATTTTGGAAAAAATTGGAAAATTCTGGAAAAAAATTAAATTTGGAAACTAAAAATAAATTTGTGAAAAAAATCAATTAAATTGAAAAAATTAACAAAATTTGAAAAAAATTATATAAGGAAAAAATTTTGTTTGGAAAAAATTTGAATTAAAGAATACAACACAACAACAACTGTGAAAGAAAGTGAACAGAAATTAATAAACAAAACATAAATAAATTAACAAAATCAAAAACAAATTAGTGAGCATTGAACATTACTAAACAATTTCTACAAAACTACAAAAACAACAAAAATAAACGCGATCACGGTTCGGTACAACAACAACAACAAACTACACATAACCTGCAGCTGAAAAAAGGGAAAGCGGACGGACGGACGTAAGAAACAAAACCCAACAAAGAGACCCAAACCCCATACAAAAGCATCAAAGTGAGTACCCACCTGAAATTATATCAAGAACCTGGAAAAACGCTGAGAGAAGACATTTTATGGACCCTTGCATTTCGTTGGTTCGAAATTAAAAATAATTTGACACTTTTATAAAGGCAAATATTTTGAAGAGTACACCGGAAAGGCACAAAAGGGAAAAAAATTATTCTTGGACCCTCGTGCATCCTATGGTGAAAAATTCAAAATATTTAGACTCTTACATCCACATGCGAGACTCTTTACATACATACAACCTAGAAAAATTGCATTTATAAAAGACTCAATCCGCCATTTTTGTATGGAAATTTTTGGAATAAATTTGACCACTGGGAAAAGTCATTAGAAATCTTGTGGAAAGATACTAAAACTTTTTGGAAAAAATACATTTTAATTTTTTGGAATTTTTGGAAAATTTTTATGGAAATTTTGGAAAAATTATTGGAACTCCTTGAACATTTTTTGGAAAAAATCTTAGAACATTTTTGGAAAATATTTGGAATTTTTGGAAAAAAATTGGATTTTTTTTTTTGGAAAAAAATTGGAAGCTTTGGGAAAATATATACACATTTTTGGAAAAAACTATTTTTGTAAATTTGGAAAATTATACATACACACATATTTTTGAAAGCACACATTTATCAACGCCATATTGCTTGGAACATTTTATGGAAATTTCCGTAAGCAATTGAAATAAGATTAAATTCCCTCGCAAAGGGTGTCTTAATTTGGACAGACAAAATTTTTTATTAATTTGTAATTTGATTTATGTCTAATTTTGGTTCAAATTATACAGATTTTAAAGTTTTTTGGAAAAAAATTTATTCGTTGACCCGAATTGCTCCTAAAAATATTAAATCCTCCAAAACCAAACTTGACACATAATTATTCTCTAAATTGATTGGAAAAATACAAAAAAATTATTTGCGATCTCAAATGTTTGTTAATTGGTACAAACATTTACTAATTTCTTCGTCGTTTTGAAAATTTATATTGTTGTTTCCTCAATACCAAATTTAAAGAAAAAATATTTGCTCTTTTGTTGGAATTTCTCTTCAACAGACCCGAAATTGCTTGGCTTTGAAAAATCTAACCTCATTTTATTAGCGAAATTTCTAAATTTTCCAATCCGAAATTGGAAATTGGCAATTTAATTTTTGTAGAAAAAATTAAGTATTGCAATAACCATCAAATAACTATTTTTGTGAGTTATTTTCTACTCTTTTTGGTCATTTCAAAAAATAAGATCAAATGTGAAAAATTCAAGAATTGCGTCACAGATCTTTTGGATTTTACAGAAGTATCGTCAGCAAAGAAGTCAGATAACAACATTTTCACTTTCGAAATAATACGATTGGAGTTAGACTCATTATGGGACCAAGTCATTTTGTACTACCGGGCCCCCCTGAAATGAAATCCTGTGTACGTTGCTGGTAGTACGAATTTCTAAAACTTTTTCTTACCACAAACCTACACCCCCATAGTGATCCTAAATCCAAGTTCACTCACAATTAAAATTGTATCAAATTTAGTACACAGTAGTACCAATTTCCAAAACTTCCTACATACCCCAATCCTACACCCCCACAATTATACTGTACATGAATGTACCCAAAACAAAAAAATACGGTATGCTAAAATTTTGACCCAAAGTGTATTTAAATAGCACATCATTGTAACATAGCGGGATGCAAAAATGCGAAAACAAACACACACACATGCATTAATAATGCAACGTGTGTTGTTGTTTTGTTTTTCTTCTTTTTTGTCTAATTCCATTCAGCACTGGAAACGTCACTGTTACAAACAGGCTAGCTGTGACGTTGACAAAAAGAAGAATTCATTCGAAGTTTGAAAGTTAAAAGCGATCGTTGCAACACCCCCGCCGAGTTAAAAGTGAAATCACCTAAGTTGAAAAGTTTAAAGAGAAAAAAGTTAAAATTCATAAAAACATTGTACTTACCTACGAATATAAAAAATTACACTTACCTTGTATATAAACCTTTTACTTACCTTGAAGACAACCCTTATACTTACCTGTAAATATATTTAATTTTGCACATAACTGAATTCAAAATACCTTATACTTACCTGTGAAGAGAAAATATTACTTACCTTAAAATTAGCAAAAAGTGAAATAAAGCTAAATAAAACAAAAAATAAAAGTGTTCTGTGGTGAAGTGAAGAAAAGGCTAAGTATCAAACATTTTGGTCCTATCGAGCCGAATAAGTGCTGGGGTAAGAAAAAAAACTTAACCTTTACAAATTTTTTTTGAAAAAAAAACAAATTGTGAAAAAAAATCTTGGAAAAAAACCAAATTTCTGTGGAAAACAATTTTGGTGAAAATTTTGTAAAAAATTAAAAAATAGAAAAACACAATTTTTTGTGAAAACAAATTTAAGAAAAAATTTGAAAAACTTTTTGGAAAACAAGAAAATCAGAAATAATAAATTGAAAAAATTGTGAAACTATATTTTTAGAAAAAATTGCAAACAATTTGTGAAAAAAAATTATTTTTGAAAAAATTAACAAAAAAGTGGAAAAAAATTTGTGGAAAAAAAATTAATAAGAAAATTAAAACAAAAAGTGGAAATTTTTCAAATTTACAAAGAATATTAGAAAAAAAAATTTGGTGAAACAAAAACAAATTTGGAAAAAATTGGAAAATTCTGGAAAAAAATTAAATTTGGAAACTAAAAATAAATTTGTGAAAAAAATCAATTAAATTGAAAAAATTAACAAAATTTGAAAAAAATTATATAAGGAAAAAATTTTGTTTGGAAAAAATTTGAATTAAAGAATACAACACAACAACAACTGTGAAAGAAAGTGAACAGAAATTAATAAACAAAACATAAATAAATTAACAAAATCAAAAACAAATTAGTGAGCATTGAACATTACTAAACAATTTCTACAAAACTACAAAAACAACAAAAATAAACGCGATCACGGTTCGGTACAACAACAACAACAAACTACACATAACCTGCAGCTGAAAAAAGGGAAAGCGGACGGACGGACGTAAGAAACAAAACCCAACAAAGAGACCCACACCCCATACAAAAGCATCAAAGTGAGTACCCACCTGAAATTATATCAAGAACCTGGAAAAACGCTGAGAGAAGACATTTTATGGACCCTTGCATTTCGTTGGTTCGAAATTAAAAATAATTTGACACTTTTATAAAGGCAAATATTTTGAAGAGTACACCGGAAAGGCACAAAAGGGAAAAAAATTATTCTTGGACCCTCGTGCATCCTATGGTGAAAAATTCAAAATATTTAGACTCTTACATCCACATGCGAGACTCTTTACATACATACAACCTAGAAAAATTGCATTTATAAAAGACTCAATCCGCCATTTTTGTATGGAAATTTTTGGAATAAATTTGACCACTGGGAAAAGTCATTAGAAATCTTGTGGAAAGATACTAAAACTTTTTGGAAAAAATACATTTTAATTTTTTGGAATTTTTGGAAAATTTTTATGGAAATTTTGGAAAAATTATTGGAACTCCTTGAACATTTTTTGGAAAAAATCTTAGAACATTTTTGGAAAATATTTGGAATTTTTGGAAAAAAATTGGATTTTTTTTTTGGAAAAAAATTGGAAGCTTTGGGAAAATATATACACATTTTTGGAAAAAACTATTTTTGTAAATTTGGAAAATTATACATACACACATATTTTTGAAAGCACACATTTATCAACGCCATATTGCTTGGAACATTTTATGGAAATTTCCGTAAGCAATTGAAATAAGATTAAATTCCCTCGCAAAGGGTGTCTTAATTTGGACAGACAAAATTTTTTATTAATCTGTAATTTGATTTATGTCTAATTTTGGTTCAAATTATACAGATTTTAAAGTTTTTTGGAAAAAAATTTATTCGTTGACCCGAATTGCTCCTAAAAATAGTAAATCCTCCAAAATCAAACTTGACACATAATTCTTCTCTAAATTGATTGGAAAAATACAAAAAAATTATTTGCGATCTCAAATGTTTGTTAATTGGTACAAACATTTACTAATTTCTTCGTTGTTGTAAAAATTTATATTGTTGTTTCCTCAATACCAAATTTAAAGAAAAAATATTTGCTCTTTTGTTGGAATTTCTCTTCAACAGACCCGAAATTGCTTGGCTTTGAAAAATCTAACCTCATTTTATTAGCGAAATTTCTAAATTTTCCAATCCGAAATTGGAAATTGGCAATTTAATTTTTGTAGAAAAAATTATATTATTGCAATAACCATCAAATAACTATTTTTGTGAGTTATTTTCTACTCTTTTTGGTCATTTCAAAAATTTCAAAAAATAAGATCAAATGTGAAAAATTCAAGAATTGCGACACAGATCTTTTGGATTTTACAGAAGTATCGTCAGCAAAGAAGTCAGATAACAACATTTTCACTTTCGAAATAATACGATTGGAGTTAGACTCATTATGGGACCAAGTCAAGAAGGCATATTTCGAGTGTCGTGATCATGTACCACAGGAAGGAGAAATCACAATCGACAAAACAAAACTCAGGACTCGTTACAGAGAGGCCATGGAAGGTTATAAAACTTCATTAAGTTCATTAAACGAGGAAATTCAGACGATCAAGGATAAACAAATGGAAGACAAAACTAAAAAGGAGTCAGGAATATCACCTGAATTTACGTCAGTGTCCAGATTACCGCCGTGCGACACAGATACATTCAAAGGAGGATATACTGAATGGTCCACGTTCCGAGACCTATTTTCAGCGATATATATATCCAAAATACTAAACTGAGCAATGTCGAGAAACTCTTCCATTTGTCACAAAAGACGACAGGAGAAGCGAGAGAGATTATTAGACACGTTCCACTTACTAATGATGGTTTTGAGTTAGCGTGGAGAAATCTTACAGAGCGATACGAAAACAAAAGGATGCAGGTCAACGAACAAATACAAATTCTGTTTAATTTACCCAATGTCACATCAGACTCAAGTTGCACAAAACAAAAGCTACAGCGTACAGTAAATAGTTGTCTTCAAATCCTAGAAACACTTGATGTAGACATAAAAGGTTGGGACCCAATACTTATTTATCTTTGCTCCACTAAATTACCTCGTCATTTCTTGGAAGAATTTGAAAGCACATTAAAATATATCAAAACTTTGCCCACTTGGGAACAGGTCAATAATTATTTGACCAACAAATTTAAAACCCTAGAATCTGTTGGAAATATCAAACCAACAAACCCAAAATATACTCAACAAAATTTAGAACACAGTAAAAAATTAAAATTCACCAATAGCTTTCAAACTAATACATGGCAAAATACTCAAACACAGGG